>NW_025541691.1:128958-133958 GCF_017591435.1 Portunus trituberculatus
AATGGACTTAAGGAGAGCCCTTGAAAGATAAGACAGCAACTTCAGTGGCCAAATTCCTATTAAAGGTAATATGTTGTCATTCTAGTGTCAAAATTCAAATCAATGACCAAGGAAGAGAGTTTGTAAAGTCTGTATCTACAGAGTTGCATCGCCTCACTAGAGTCCATCATCGAGTGGCAAGTGCTTATCATCCACAAATAAACGGCCTTGTCGAAAAACAGAATGGGACCATCAAGAATAAGCTTCTCAAGGTTTTACAAAGAAACCTGATGGATGGTCAAGATGTCTTGAGCCACTGCTATTTGCTCATCGTAAAACTGTACATCAATCAACAAAGATGACACCTTTTTTTTCCTAATGTATGGAAGACGGCCAGCATTGCCTGTAGATGTTTTCAACCTTTTAGATAGTGATGATACTATTGATGACAACTCCAATTATATTCATGAAGATGATAGCAACTCTAATGATGATATCTGGGAGTTTGATGAAGATGAAGTGCTGAAAGTGATGGAAGGAATGATGTAGATACCGTATGGAAGTATTTATTCCATGGGGACCAGTCAATATTCCATATGATATATGTACTGGGGAGTCTGTAGCGGCCGTTTACTTAAGTCTGCCCTACAATCATTGCATTTTCTGTTATCACCATACATTTCCTGTCTCACATTTCATGGCATACTAATTTATTATTTACTTTTTTTTTATAATATATTTGTCTTACTCTCTTATTATTGTATTATTCATTTTATTTATATTTGTATAATATACAACACAAAACACTACACATTCACACACATTCACTCATTCATACATACATTCATACATACACAATCGCATACAAACTTATTAAAATCACTATTGTAAATATTATTTATATGTGTACCCAAATATTTTTGTAATAAAAGTAACCCTCCACTGAATGCTTTTAATTCAGTTTCCTCAATTAGCCTTAGCTCCAATAGTTGGTACTCTTTCTATACCAACAAATGGTGACCCTGGAGTGACGGTATGACCAAGGAAGGTGAGCGAGGCCACGCCGAACTCTGACTTGTCGGCGTTGATCTGGACACCGTAGTCCTGGAGGCGGCGGAAGACTTGTTCGAGGTGCTGTCTGTGCGAGGCTTCGTCGGGGCTCGCGATGAGAAGATCGTCGATGTAGGCGAAACAGAAGGGAAGACCGCGGAGGACCTCGTCGATGAACCTCTGGAACGTCTGTGCCGCATTCCTGAGGCCAAAGGGCATCCTAACGTATTCGAACAGACCGAAGGGAGTGATGATGGCAGTCTTCGGTATGTCGTCAGGATGAACAGGAATCTGGTGGAAGGCCTTGATGAGGTCGATGCGGGAGAAGATGGTGGAACCAGAGAGTTGCGACGAGAACTCCTGCAAGTTAGGCACAGGATAACGGTCTTCCTTGGTGCAAGAGTTGAGAGCTCTGTAGTCTCCGCAGGGTCGGATGTCGCCGTTTTTCTTCGGGACGACGTGAAGAGCTGATGACCAGTGACTAACCTGCGGCCTTTAACGTCGACCAGCAGGTTGAAGTGCTTGAGGAAGTCTGCTCCGAGAATTGCCTGGCTGACATCCCCGACGTAGAAGGTCCATTCGAAGCGACGTCGGAGGTAGAGATTCACTTGCATGGTGCGCCGTGAGTAGACGGGAATCTTGGTCCCATTGGCGGCGTGGAGATGCAAGAGAGGCGGCAAGGTGCGTAGACTGGCGGGCGCGGGGATAATACTGACATCGGCGCCGGTGTCTATGAGAAACCTTGTGTTGGAGCGGCAGTCTCGTAGGTGGAGCAGCGCTGAGAAACACTGGCGGGCAATTGGCTGCATCACTGCTCGCCGTTGGTGTTTGACGTGTTGTAGGTGCATGGGGAAACGCACTTGTTGGCCTTGGCACCAAACTTGTTGTGGTACCAACACAGACCTGGGCTCCTAGAACGGGAGCGGCGCTGGAGGCGGCGAGGAGTGGAGGAACGTGAGCGACGGCCATCATGCAGTTGCTTCTTCAAGTAGTTAACCTCGGTGGTAAGCTGAGAGATGAGCTTGGTAAGGTGAGACAACTGGGTGTCATTCTGTGTGGTAGTGACAGAAGACACAGGAGAAGCAGGTGTTGCAGGAAGAATCGCCAGGAAGTCGTCTGCCAACTTAGCGATGGCGTCAGGTTTCAAAGTGTCCTTGACGCTGAAGAGGCTACGCTGGATGGCAGGAGGAAGGCGCTGGTAGAACAGTTGCTTGAAGAGATCAGCGTCGAAGGCTTGGTACTTAGCCAGACCTGTGCAGTGCCCGAGATTTCGCCACCCGCCTCCACAGTGCCATGCGCAACCTACAGCCAGTCCAGCCTCGCTCCTCTCCTAAGAAGATTTTTGTGAGCCAGGACCTGGACACCTGTACACACGTCTTCGTCCGCGTCGATGCTGTTCAGCGCCCCCTCTCACAACCATACCAAGGGCCCTATCGTGTCTTGCGGCGGACACGCAAGACTGTGACCATCGACCGGAACGGCACTCAGGACGCTGTGTCCATGGACCGGGTCAAACCGGCCTACCTGCTTGACCCTGCTCAACCTCAGGTGGTCGCCACAACGTCCCTGGACGGTCCTGACTCACCCAGCCGCACCAAGAAAATCTCGTTTCTCCTCCCTCGAAACTAGGGGGGGAGTATTGTAGCCGTTTACTTAAGTCTGCCCTACAATCATTGCATTTTCTGTTATCACCATACATTTCCTGTCTCATCATTTCATGGCATACTAATTTATTATTTACTTTTTTTTATAATATATTTGTCTTACTCTTATTATTATATTATTCATTTTATTTATATTTGTATAATATGCAACACAAAACACTACACATTCACACACATTCACTCATTCATACATACATTCATACATACACAATCGCATACAAACTTATTAAAATCACTATTGTAAATATTATTTATATGTGTACCCAAATATTTTTGTAATAAAAGTAACCCTCCACTGAATGCTTTTAATTCAGTTTCCTCAATTAGCCTTAGCTCCAATAGTTGGTACTCTTTCTATACCAACAAGTCCATATATTATATGGAATAATGACTGCGAGAGTACATTATTTTATCATACGGAATTTCCACTGGGGAGTATTTTCTTATGGGAATCCATATTTCATAGCACACCGGAAAAGCGAGGCCACAATCCCTCGAATTACATCCCGTACCTATTTACTGCTAGGTGAACAGGGGCTACGCATTTAGAGGCTCACCCATTTGCCCCATCGCGCTTGGCACTCGAACCCGGCCCCTCTCGGTTATGAGCCGAATGTGCTAGCAACTACACTTCGGTGTGTGTGTGTGTGTGTGTGTGTGTGTGTGTGTGTGTGTGTGTGTGTGTGTGTGTGTGTGTGTGTATGGAATCGGATGGATGTGTGTATCTGGACGAGACTTATCTTCTATAGAAGAAAGAAAAGCGAAATTTGAAGTATAATACAAATGAGTGATGCGAAGGAGTATACACACACACACACACACACACACACACACACACACACACACACACACACACAAACAGCGACATGGCCTTTCTCCCCAGCCCTTTGGGCCCCCACGCTCTGATCTACCAAACACCGAGAGGCCCAAGAGAAACTTGACAAGGAGCTGTTGCGTCACACGTCTGCACCGCCCACTCCCTCCTGAAGGGCTTCGCCTCATCCGTGTCACAAGATGCCCGGACAAGATACCATCTCGATACCACCTCAGTGTGATGCTCACCATGGTGCGACCAATAAACTATTAGGATAGTGTTATAATCATGAGATTTCTCCCATTTATTTGTGGTGTATATGTATCCCATTCTTAGAGTAAAGGTAAGAATCGTGTCTAACAATAATTCAATGATGAATAAGTAAATGAAACGGTGGATATTTTCAACAAGTTTGCTACAGATATAAGGTGATAACGTTTTATAAAGTGCAATAATGACATAGTTAACAATAATGATGATTCCGACAATACACAAGTCTTTGATGAATTAAATGATTTCTGGACCGTGATACTCATCACATCAAAACTGAAACTATTTGGTAATAATGACATATCCTTATGTTTCCTATGTAACGTGAATCTTAACACTTAATTAGCCACAAGTAAATTTCCTACTTCCTAGAAACATTCTAATGTTGTTCCGACTTTTAAAAGGGGTATAATAATATAAACTATATTTATATACCTATATATCTACTCCTTATTATATCAACAATCTTAGAAATAATATTGGGCCAGCAACTTACTCTCAACTAGTACTCAACATGGGTTTAGGTAGAAATTGTTTATAAAAACTAACTAATTATATTAGAGAAACGCTTTAAGCTATGTATAGAACCTTTTGAATAAGATAATTTATCCTACAGAACACCATCAGTTACAACAAATAACATTTCATTTGAATTCCCAGTGACATATGGAGCCCCAGAAGTCTCTATCCTAGGCCTTATATTTTTCCTTATATTTTTCAACGATATTTCCAGACACATAGAATATTGTTCATTACTTCTGTATGTAGACAATATTCAATTTATTCACCATCTGTAACACTAATACCTAAGACCACTTAATATCTAGAACAAAGATAACGCTTACGAGTTACAAGTATTATTTCCTTGAATGTGGTCTTATGTTAAACTCCAACAAGACCAAGTTCATAGTCATAGGAATAAGACAATTGAAGTAGATATTGCTTCTAAAGGTCATAAAATAGAATTAAGTAAACACGTAAAAATATTGAGCATCCCTTTTGATAAATACATGTTATTTGATACTCATATACACCAACTAAACAAGAAGGTAACAGGTATATTAATATTCATAAAAAAAAGTTAATGATCTATTTCATAAGGATACCAGAGTAATTGTTATCCAAATTCTAACATTTAGCACAATAAACTACAGCCTTAAGATTTTCTTTATTGCAACAATTGCAAAGGCTACAAAACTATGTGGACAAAGTTGATGGTGGAG
>NW_025541691.1:141458-148958 GCF_017591435.1 Portunus trituberculatus
TCTCCCCTGCTGCCTTTACCGAGGTGTGTGTTGTGCGCCTCTCCCCTGCTGCCTTTACCGAGGTGTGTGTTGTGCGCCTCTCCTCTGCTGCCTGCACTGAGGTGTGTGTCGAGCGCCTCTCCCGTGCTGCCTTTACCGAGGTGTGTGTTGTGCGCCTCTCCCGGGATGCCTTTACCGAGGTGTGTGTTGTTCGCCTCTCCCCTGCTGCCTTTACCGAGGTGTTTGTTGTGCGCCTCTCCCCTGCTGCCTTTATGAAGGTGTGTGTTGTGCGCCTCTCCCCTGCTGCCTGCACTGAAGAGTGTGTAGTGCGCCTCTCCCTGTACGTACCGAGGTGTCTGTGTGTGAGATGTGCCTTCCTTCTTCCCGCTACGCCCACTGTGATACCGAAGCGACGTTTTGAGCATTGCATCGATATTGTGCTTACTTGTGCAAGATGACTGAGGACACTGAAACCCTTAAGCGTCAAAGAACGGCAGCTCGGACGAAGGCTACTAAAATAATCCACGATTTGCGGGTGCTATGGAACCAGAAGAAAAAAGGCTGATGCAGACGACCTTGCTTATGCCATTAACCTAGCAGTAGACCACTTCAATCGTCTGAAAACGGTCCAAGAGGAACTCGACTAACATGATGTTTCTGACAACTCTCACCACCTTAAGGACATGCACGAAATTAATCTTTAAATCCAAACGTTTGCTCTCTCGTTTGGATAAGGCCATCAAAAATAAGGATATTTTGCATTCTTCACCGAACTTCTCTTGTGCCACCGCTAGACTAGTAAATTGTCTGCCTACCTTTAATGGAGATGTACTTGCTTGGCCTGAATTTTGGGATCTATTCAGGGTTGCAGTTCATAACAACCCACAATACTCTAACGTGGAAAAGTTTGTTCACCTCAAAGGACACGTTATTGGAGAAGCAGCAAAGTGCTTACAAGGTTTAGCAACTACCAACGATAACTACGATGTTGCAGTCAACCTCTTGAATCGAAGATTTGGAAACGAAGCTTATAGAAGAGAATCCTTGATGGCCAGCCTGCTGAACACTCCTCATTATAAGGATGGAGAAAACCTGAGGTCTCTGAGAGAATTCGTTGACGAACTCATCGCGAAAGTCAGGGCTCTTGAGGTACTCAATGTCTCCCAGGATAGCTACAGTCAACTGCTCCTGCCTGTACTAAAGAGTCGGATTCCTGAATCTTGGAGACTACAATGGTTACGTTACAAGGATTCGAAAAAGGTTTCGGATTCGGATCTTCAGGGATTTCTAGACTTTCTGGATAAGGAAGTCACCATCCGTTTAGAGTCTACTCAGCCACCCATAGGAAAATCCCCAAGCCCAGTGGCACTACCATCAGCTGCAGCGCCAATAACACCAAGGAAGAGCATTACAAGTGTGCTCAGCCTTCAACAACAACCAACAACTGTAAGTAAGAAAGACTGGGTTTGTAAAGCTTGTAACCGTGGCCAACACGGTCTGTTTAAGTGTCAACAGTACCGGAAGATGTCTGTAGATAAGCGTTGGGCAATTGTGAAGTCAGCGGGCCTCTGTTTCCAGTGTTTAGGGCCACATAACTACCGCTCCTGTACCAGTAACAAATGCCCTTTTTGTGACAAGCCACATCACTCCACGCTTCACAGACAATATTTGAGACAGCTCAAGGATCAAGAGTGCCATTGCATATGCTGCATGTGCAACGAGCCCCGGCCCAACTTGTGAAGAAGCCGACACTACTGAGCAACACCAGCACCCGACTGAAAAGAGGTATAACATTACCACCAGTAAATTTTGCTATAGTAGTACAACACTCGTGGTAGCAGTTAATGGCGGCCACACTAGATTGGTCAGGCTCCTTATAGATGGAGGTTCTGACTCTTCATACATATGTACTTCAGTTGCTGAGGCCCTGCAACTCCCTATCACCGGTGTAGCCGGTTCAAGTGACTCCCTGTTTCAAAAGACTCCCCCAGTCAGATCAACCTAGGTTCAGACGACTCCCCGTCACTTGAAACTAGTTTCATTCGACTCCCCACCCGTTTGAAATGACTCCACATTCGAGTGAACCTAGTTTGAGATGACTCCCCATTCGAATGAACCTAGTTTGAAATGACTCCAACCTAACCTAACCTAACCTTACCTAACCTATACATAGGCCGAAAGGTACTAAAATCCTAAAGGATTCAGTGTACCTTGAGAATACCGCAGGCAACCATTTCAATGTAGTTATCCGTGTGTAGTGTAATTTGTAAAAATGTCATTATTTTGTAAGTAATTTGTAATTCAAGAAAAAAAAGGTAATCATTTGTAAAGTAATTTGTAAGTAATTTGTAATTAAAAAAAAAAAGGTAATCATGTATAGTGTAATTAGTAGTTTTTTTTGTATGGGGAGAGAGCAACCTTAATAACAAAATCAAGCATCCAATAATGGGAGTCATTTTAACCTGATGGGGAGTCATTTGAAACCAGTTTCAGTTAGCTGGGGAGTCATTTGAAACCAGTTTCAGTTAGCTGGGGAGTGTTGTCACTCTAGTTTCATTTAACTGGGGAGTATTTTCAAACTAGGTTCAGGAGACTCCGGGAGTCATGTTTTGGGGGAGTATCCTCAAACGTCTACACCGGCTCTGGTACCTTCGCCTGTATAGGATTTCAAGAAAAGATGGAGAAGATCCAAACGTACGACCAAGTACGTATAACTCTGAGGGGTCGTTATGGTGGTCCTTCTTTGGATTTTAACTTGTGGAAGACGGATCACTTGTATGCTCCCCTACCACCAAGAAAGCCACCTTCGTGGCCTGGATTAGAGGAAATACAGCTTGCGGACGACTTCAGCGCAGGAAATATAGATATACTGATTGGGACCGATCAAATCTATGATATCATTCTTTGGAACCAGATTCCAATCTCAAAAGGCCTTAGAGCCATTGAAACCGTCTTCGGGTACGTCCTTCATGGGGGAACTGAAATCTCTCAACTCCTACCTCCACGTCAGTCTTACTACCGGAAGACCGTTAATTCTCTATGGGATCTCGATAGTCTCGGAATTTCGGATCAAGAACTGAGCGATGTCAAGAAGTACCCACAGCCAAGATGAAATAAAAATGAAAACCGTTACGAGATGGACCTTGTTTGGAGATCAGATGAGAGACCAGTGACCAACTTACGATCTACAAAGGCCAGAACAGAGAAAATGAGTGCTGGACTTACGCCAAGGACCTCTCGGAGTATGATGACCATCTAGCCAGTCTTTACAAGAGCTTTATCATCGAGTATGCCCCCAGACACCAAGAACCCTTGGCATTCTTTTTGCCTCACCGAGGCATACACAGAAAAGGTAAGCTGAGGGTAGTATTTGACAGTTCAGCTAAGGATGGTAATGAAAAAGTCTGAATTCATTTCTTGACCCTGGCTCGAACCTCCTAACCCGCCTGTTGTACGTTCTTTTAAACTTTCGTTTAAATAACGTTGGTTGTCAGAGTGACAAAATCTGCATTCCATCAGATACTACTCGGAGTAGAAGATCGACAGTATGTGCAGTTTCTGTGGGATGACAAGATTCTGAGGTTTCAGAGAGTCCCGTTTGGCCTTTCGTGTTCACCGTTCATGTTGCTGCACACCATCTCTACTCATCTATGCAATTACCCTGGGATAGATCCACGATTGCGTCACATGATTGAACGCGGTATCTACATGGGCGACTTATGCTCACCTTCCTTCAGTTGCAGAAGCACATGAAGGAATGGAAGAAGTAAGAAGACTCTTCGCAGCAGCTGGCATGGAACTCCACAAAATGCGTATGACTGGGATACCATCAGAAACTTCCAGTATCCTCGGCATGGGATGGAACTCGGACACGGACCAGCTCACTGTTCTCATACCTAGGCAAGACACCTTACCAAATACAAAGCGGGACCTCCTCTCCTTGATATCGAAGCCCTTTGATCCCCTCGGAATGTTAACACCATGGCTGATCTGGGGTAAGTCTATCTTTCAAGATACCTGGAAGCATCATAATAACTCTACGTGGACAACAGAACTAACTCCAGCCTGCCAAGAAGAGTTATGCAAGTGGTGGGGAGATGCTCTTAACATCAGGAAGTACCACTTCCTCGTTGTGCTGGTGCCTTAGCAGAGCAATTTACCACTTTTTGCGTCTTTTGTGATCTCAACAAGCGTATTGCACCGCAATCTACGCCGTCGGAAGTGGAGAGTCACGTCTGCTGGTGGCAAAAGGAAGATTAGCTCCACTTAACCCGTCCCTCACCATTCCCCGCCTCGAGCTCATGGCGGCGTTTATCGGCGTTAAATTAATAAACATAGTCTCCCAAGCACTTGACCTTCATCAACCTACCATAACTTACTGGAGCGACTCTATGGATGTTATCTGCTGGATTAAGTCTGATAAATATCTCAAGCTTTTTGTTAAGAACCGAGTATCTTCAATCCTGGAGTTTTCACGCCGAGAACAGTGGCACCATGTTAGTGGCTTGGACAACCCTGCAGATTTAGGGACCAGAGGTATTTCCCTTAGTAGTCTGATTTCCAATAGCCTGTGGTGGAAAGGACCAGAATTTTTACTGAACCCACCTGTTATCCCTCCACCTATTTGCAATGAGGAGGATCTTGAGCTAAGTGAGACCGCAAAAGCAGAGTTAACTAGTACTAACACTATAGCTTCTAAAATTGTGACAACAGTTACCACAGAGCCTAATTGTGGCCAGTTTAATTGTGACCAGTCAGCTGGCGTTTCTGTTATAATCTGCGTCATCCACTAGAAGAGCGTAAGGTTGGCCTGCTCTGCCCAAACAAGCAAAGAGAAGCTCTTCATTTCTGGATCCGTTTGGCACAGGAGAAGACTTATGCAGCTGACATGGATGCACTACGGAAGGGAGTTCTCTTACCTTGTCACTCGTCACTTTCTAAGGTGAGACCTCGTCTCTGTACAGACAGATTACTGAGGGCAACTCTACGGACCAACGAGCCTTCAGTCATCATCCTCCCAGACCTCAGCTACATCACCACTCTCATAGTAAATGAGGCCCACCGTCGTTGCTTCCACCAAAGTACCCGAACTACCTTGGCTTTGTTATCAGCGGAGTTGTACATGGTCAGAAGGAAGACAGTTTTGCGGACAGTTAACTCCTGTGGACGATGTCGAAGGTACCGAGGACTGCCATACCACTCTGCGGAAGGATCACTACCAGAATTCAGAACGGCACCTGCTCGAGCATTCTCCAAGGTCGGTCTTGACTACTTTGGACCGATTTACGTGGATCCTGGAGAAACTAAAGTGTGGGGATTGCTTATAACCTGTGCGGCTACGTGCGTTCATCTAGAACTCGTAAGGAGACAGAGTGTAGATGATCTGCAACTGGCACTGAGACGTTTTTTTGCTCTCTGGGGTACTCCATCCCTTATCTACAGCGACAATGCCAAGTCGTTTAAGAAGCTGTCCGGCTTACTTCCTCGCACTACACGCTGGCGCTACATCCCTGAAGCCTCGCCATGGTAGGGAGGATTCTGGGAACGCTTAGTAGCCTGCGTGAAGAAGTCTCTCAAGATAACCTTGCACCAATGTCACCTCTCCTAGGACGAGCTTGTTGCCACCTTCTACGAGCTAACATTTCACTTGAACCTTCGCCCCCTAACAAGTGATAACGGGGAAGATGCTCTAACTCCTGCCCACTTCCTCTTCGGCGTAACATCTCTACAAGGTGTGATCTCACCAGCTGTTGAACCTACAACCACATTGGACCGTGCGTGGCATAATAGGAGACGAATATCTGACCATCTTAACCGAAGATGGACAAGAGAATACTTGCAAGCATTGAGGACATGGAACACCACCCCTCGAGGACGACCTGTCCGGACTCCTAATATTGGAGAGATAGTTTTGGTGCATGGAGAAAATACCAGGGCCGATGGCCGATGGCAAGGATCGTATCGCTCATCCCTGGAAGAGACGGAAATCCACGTGCTGCCACTATACTTCTAAAGGGACGCGTTACTAGAAGACCCATTAACAAGCTTTACCGACTCGAGGCGTCACAGGACATCAACATCAACTATGCAGGGAACTCGGGTCCCGTTTGGATGCTGACACACCACCTGTGGATGAGCCGCCATCGCCTCAAGGAGTGACGACTCTATCAGGACGCTTGGTGACACCTCCGCAACCACTTGGGTTATAAATAGTATAGGAGTGTGAAATCCATGTGTGGACTTCAGGTGGGGAGTATATAATAATAATAATTGTTACTTTTTAACTGTTACCAAGGGGTTAGTGTTTAACAATCGTTGGGGGACGTGGAAGGTAGGGTAGGTGGCCTCGCACCTCCAGCACGGCAGTCTGGCGCACTCGACAGCGGGCGGCGACCGCCACTACACACTCACACCAAGGTTAAGGGTACCGCTACACCAAGCTACCTTACTTGCCACCGCACCGTTCCTGCCCCTTCCTCTACACTGTCACCAGCGATTATAAGAGTCTCTTATATTTGTGTCAAATAATTTGTATTGTATTGTGTTACCCATTCCTCGTCTGTGTTGGGACGTTATTGTTAAAACGTGTGTATTTGTTACAGTTGTGAATATATAGCTCCTTGTTCACCACCACCATCCTGGAGTTTATATATCACCTACCCTCACTGGAGACATGACACTACACTATCCTCCATGACCAAGAGCAACTGGTGCAACATCGTACTCGTATCCTTGACGGTCTTGATGCCCAACATTCTTGATCTTTTTCTCACCCCTAATCCTTCAGCTTATGCTTTTGCCCTATCTTCTCCGTTGGGCTCCTCTGTGCACAATCTCATTTATGTACCTTCTCCTATTTCTCCAGTAACTCTTCAGGATCCCCAAAAGCGGAGGTGCCTCTGGCGTTTTACCTCTGCTAGATGGGGGGACCTGAGGAGGTATTATGCTGATCTTCCCTGGAATTATTGTTGGATCCGTGTTAGAGACCCATCTCTGTGTGCTGAACGCATAACATGATATGATAGTTTCTGGCTTGGAGGTGTATATTGACTATATTCCTCTTTCTTTTTCTCAGCCTAACCGTTCTAGAACCTTTTCTAGTTTTATACATGATAGAGAGGTTGTTTAGTAAAAGTATTTGAGCCTTCAATCTCATGCATTATATACTTCAGCCGAGAATCATATCAAGTCAGTTCTTCAACTTACGAAACACTCCTTGTGGATTTTGACATCTTGCCAAATATATCTCCAATAACTTTGCTTCTTAATTTTTATCTCCTTTATTTTTTCCTGATGGCACTACTGCCATCTCACTTTTGCAACATTCGCAGTCTTAGATATAATTTTCAATTTATAGAACACTACCTCTCCTCTACTAAACCTCATCTGCTTTTTCTTTACCGAAACACATCTGTCTGAAACAACTTACAGAAGCCTTTTTTTCTGTTCCCTCCTAATTTCTCTATCCTCATTTTCTCTCCAAAGCTAAATGTTATGTATGTGCGCAACAACTTAACTTGC
>NW_025541691.1:156458-158958 GCF_017591435.1 Portunus trituberculatus
TATACCTATATATATAATAGCCTGTACCCATATGACTTAACATGATAACTGTTAGATGTTGACCACACTTTTCATTAATCAATAATGATAAGAAATTTTTATGTGCTTTTATATATAAGAGAAAAGCACTTGACTTTATTGAGAGAACATGTGGTCAAAATTGGTTAATAGTAAAATAAATTGTTTAGTCTCTAGTGCAATCCAAAATGTAAATGAAAGTACTAATACATGTAAGAAGTTGAAAAACTGTATCTGAAACATTTCGCGAATGATGTTGGTACTAAATAAGGTAAAACTTTGTTTCCTACTGATCTTCCCATCACGATTTATAAAGAATTTGCTCCAGAATTAGCCACTCCTCTCTGCTTAATAATAAATGCATCTCTTTTTCAGTACTCATGCCCGGTGGATTGGAAAACATCATGCGTCATACCAATCCCAGCCCGGGGTCACTCAATGACCTCAGACCAGTCGCTATCACACTCATCCCTAGCCTCATTTGTGAAGACTTTGTCTTCGACTGGGCGTACAACAAAATTAGTAACTGCTTAGACATCCAGCAATTCGGGAACATCAGAGCCACATCCACCTCTCACTAAGTAATCAGCTTCCTTGACTTCATTCGTAGTCACCTGGATAAACGAAACACTTCCCTAGCAGTCGCTTTTGTGGACCTAAGGAATGCTTTTAGTATGGTTGACCACACTGTTGTCATTAACAAAACCATCAGACTGGGCCTACCCCCTTATCTGACAGCATAGCTCGCAGACTTTCTCACGGGAAGACGACAAGTGATGCGCTATCAAAACTACACACCGTCATTCCAACAGCTGACATGTGGAGTTCCCCAGGGCACCAAGATGGGCCGGCCCACTGTGCTTCCTAATACTGATTAATGACGACCTCACCGACATCCCTCATTGCTGGAAGTACATTGATGACTGTACCGTAGGAGTGCCAATCGGCAACAAAAACCAAGTCTACTCAACGCTTCAAGGAAAACCTCACCAAAACTGTGGTAATGCATGTCTGCACCTCCATAGCGGCAGCCCCCCATCCCCAGCTCACTCTGGGCCCTCATTCCCTCCAAGTGGTTCGGTTGGCCAATCTCCTTGGGGGTCACAGTGGACGACCAGCTGACATGGAGGCAGCATATCACCGCCACAGTTAGGGCGGCGGCCTACAGACTTTACATGCTACGCAGACTCAAATCACTATGCACACTAACAGAGGACTTAAAAGGGTATACCTAACCTTTATTCTGCCATGACTCATGTATACCTCACCAGCGTGGTCCTCTTGTTTCACCACCACTCAACGGCAGCAGTAAGAAAATGTACAAAAGAGGGCATGCAGGACCATCCTTGGCTCTGGTTACACCAACTACGACCACGCCCTGACCACTCTGAACCTTCCCAGACTGTCTAACAAATACCGAGAAGACCTGCTGAAACTAGGCAGAAGCCTTCTACGTCACCCAAGGCTTCGCCACCTTCTCCCTCCTGCCACCCCTCACCCTGTCCACACCATACAATGTATTCATGCCCACCAGGGTCACTAGAAACGACCACTATAAAAACAGCGCCGTACCCACCATGGTACGAGCCATAAACCACTAGGCTAAGATAATAATCATAAACCCCACCCCTACTATTTATATTTTCAGTATGTATGTACTGCAATTCCTAATAGACCGTATATTATTATCATTATTATTATTATTATTATTATTATTATTATTATTATTATTATTATTATTATTTTTATTACACACACACACACACACACACACACACACACACACACACACACACACACACACACACACACACACACACTCACACACACCCGGTAGCTCAGTGGTTAGAGCGCTGGCTTCACAAGCCAGAGGACCGGGGTTTGATTTCCCGGCCGGGTGGAGATATTTGGGTGTGTCTCCTTTCACATGTAGCCCCTGTTCACCTAGCAGTGAGTAGGTACGGGATGTAAATCGAGGAGTTGTGACCTTGTTGTCCCGGTGTGTGGTATGTACCTGGTCTCAGGCCTATCCGAAGATCGGAAATAATGACCTCTGAGCTCATTCCGTAAGTAACGTCTGGCTGTCTCATCAGAGACTGCAGCAGATCAAACAGTGAAACACACACACACACACACACACACACACACATACACACACACACACACACACACACACACACACACACACACACACACGCTCGACTCACAATCGAGAGGTCCGGGTCCGAGTCCCTGGGCGGCGAGGCAAATGGGCAAGCCTCTTAATGTGTGGGCCCTGTTCACCTAGCAGTAAATAGGTACGGGATGTAACTCGAGGGGTTGTGGCCTCGCTTTCCCGGTGTGTGGAGTGTGTTGTGGTCTCAGTCCTACCCGAAGATCGGTCTATGAGCTCTGAGCTCGCTCCGTAATGGGGAAGACTGGCTGGGTGACCAGCAGCCGACCGAGATGAGGTGAATTACACACACACACAAGGATCGAATAG
>NW_025541691.1:163958-166583 GCF_017591435.1 Portunus trituberculatus
GAAAACCACACGAAAATCACAGCAACGTACACTGATAATGATAAGAAATGTTGATAACGTATTTTTTCGACGATGATAACGAAAAAAAAATAAGAAACGTACTTTTATCAGGATGAAACGGGAACGATACACTGCTACATGATACGCCATAGACAGTCACTCATTATTTCACCGCTCCAGGATTTTTTTACTCTATGTTACACGATGAAAATATGATGCAATTCGGAGATATAGCGATTCTGGAAGTCAATCTGATTAGTGGTGTATTCGCCTCATATCGAGCTGTGTGGGATCTGGCCTCAAAGGGAGCAGTACCTGCAAACAAGAATGACATCGAAGACCCACCTGGGACGATGGACTGTACTGGTACATGAATCAGAATAAACAAGAAGACGGTTCCAACGGACAAACCCCAACAATTCTCTCGATTTGCCATCATTCTCTGTGTATTATCTGTGGATCCGTCTTATCTGAGGAAAATCAGAGGAATACAGATCTTACAGTTATGGAACAACAGAGCCTTTATAAACTACTATGTTTTATGTACCTTCATATATGTATATTGAAATTCGAAATTGTGATGTAGTAGTTACGACACCGGCATTACAATCTACAGATAAGTCATATATATATATATATATATATATATATATATATATATATATATATATATATATATATATATATATATATATATATATATATATATATATATATATATATATTGTATAGGACATTCTTTTCATGTTTTGGGAGGGAGTCCAATCATACAGTTTTATTTGGTAGGGTGGAATCAAAAGTTGTTCGTCTTAACTCCCCTCCTCTGACTGACGCTCTTCAGCCTCTTTCTCACCACCGATATGTTACATTTTTCTATCTTTTATTACTATTTTCATGCTAACTGTTGTACTTATCTTGCTAACTTCATGCCTCCCCTCCTTCTGTGGCATCGCTACACAAGGCTTTCTTATTCCTCTTTACCCTATTCTGTTCAACTCTCTAATGCAAGAGTTAACCAGTATTCTTAACTATTTAAACCTCTATCTGGTAAACTCTAGAACTCTCTACCTGCTTTTGTATTTTTTTCTTCCTACGATTTAACTTCTTTTAAGAGTGAGGTTTCAAGGCATTTGTCTCTCTTTTCTTGCTAACCCCTCTCTTATCTTTAGGGAACTTCTCTCTTAAGTGTGCCTTTTATTATATATATTTTCCTCCATGGAATCTTCCTTCTTGCATAAAAATAAGTGTCCAGTGTAAAGTAATCACACTATATATATATATATATATATATATATATATATATATATATATATATATATATATATATATATATATATATATATATATATATATATATATATATATATATATATATATATATATATATATATATATATATATATATATATATATATATATATATATATATATATATATATATATATATATATATATATATATATATATATATATATATATATATATATATATATATATATATATATATATATATATATATATATATATATATATATATATATATATATATATATATATATATATATATATATATATATATATATATATATATATATATATATATATATATATATATATATATATATATATATATATATATATATATATATATATACCCTGGGAAGAAGTATTCAATTTTTTCCTATATCTTATATAAGACCGTTACTCTATGATATTGTACTGCTATCACTACAAATAGGATAATACAACAACATCAACAAGAACAAAAATAGTAACTACTAGTTTCAATATTACAGCTACACCTACTACTACTGCTGCCACTACTATTACTACTACTACTATTACTACTTCTACTACTACTACAGCTATTATTATTACTACTACTACAACTATTATTACTACTACTACTACTACTATTATTACTACTACTACTACTACGAATATTACTACTACTCTTCTACGACTACTACTACTGCTACTGCACTACTGCTACTGCTACTGCTGCTGCTGCTGCTGGTAGTGGTAGTAGTAGTAGTAGTAGTGTGTGTGTAATAGTACTGCTACTAACAATAATATCAATAACTATTATGATAATGATGATGATGATGATAATAATAATAATAATAATAATAATAATAATAATAATAATAATAATAATAATTATTATTATTATTATTATTATTATTATTATAATCACATTACATAAAATCACTATGTTTGCTAGCAATGTAGGAAATATCCACAACACTATTTCAACTATGAGGGAAAAGGCAATGCTTTGAACAATTTGGGACTCTCAATGTGACAATTGTTATGCAGTGTATAACTATTATATTGGCCATAAATTTCGTTTTAAGGAAGTGAGTTCTGGCACATGTTCATATGCTATGCTTAGGGATACATATACCGTAATTTTCTGGCATATGTCCATACACCATGTTCAGGGATGTACTATCATCAAATGTAACATTATGAGCGATAAAGAAAAGGATCATTCATCAATATTTAAGAATCGCAGTGACGACTAAAACGCTGTATGGAAGCAAAGACTGATAAGGAAGCACGTACCAGGCTGGCAGATCTGACGGGGCTACCTCATTCGTTCGGTAGCAGCTGGCGCACTAC
>NW_025541691.1:167083-172144 GCF_017591435.1 Portunus trituberculatus
ATATCTCTCTCTCTCTCTCTCTCTCTCTCTCTCTCTGTCTGTCTCGTCTCGTCTCGTCTCGTTCGTCTCGTCTCGTTTCGTCTCGTCTCTTCTCGTCTGTTTCGTCTCGTCTCGTTCGTGTCTCGTCTCTCTCTCTCCTCGTTCTCGTCTCATCTCGTCTCTTTCTCGTCTCGTCTCTCGTCTTCGTTCGTCTCCTTCTCTTGTCTCGTCTCGTCTCTTCTCTCTGTCTCGTTTCGTCTCCTCTTTCTCGTTCTCGTCTCGTCTCGTCTCGTTTCGTCGTCTCTCGTCTTGTCTCGTCTCTTCTCGTTCTCGTCTCGTCTCCTCTCTCTCGTCTCGTCTCGTCTCGTCTCTCTCGCCTCGTCTCGTCTCTTCTCTTCTCGTCTTCCTCTCTCGTCTCGCTCGTCTCGTTCTTCGCTCTCTCTCTCGTCTCGTCTCGTCTCTCGTCTCTCTCTCTGTTCTCGTCTCGTGTCTCTCCTTCTTTGTCTCGTCTCGTCTCTCTCTCTCGTCTCGTCTCGTCTCTTCTCTCTCGTCTCTTCTCGTCTGTCTCGTTTCTTCTCTCGTCTTGTCTCGGCTCTCTCATCTCGTCTCTCTCCCTCTCTGTCTCTCTCTCTCTCGTCTCGTCTCTCTCGTCTCTTCTGTCTGTCTCTCGTCGTCTCTCTTCATTCTGTCTCGTCATTCTCCATCTGTCCTCCTTCGTCCTGTCATGTGTATGTGTGTTCTGTCATCCTGTCATCTCTCTCGTCTCTCTCTGTCTCTTTTCGTCCTTTCCTGTCTTCGTCTCGCTCTCATCTCTTCTCATTGTCACGTTCTCTTGTCTCGTCTCTCTCGTCTCCTCTTCTCTTTGTCGTTTCTCTGTCTCTGTTCTCTGTCTCTCTGTCTCTGTCTCGTCTCTGTCTCGTCTCGTCTCTCTCTCTCGTCTCCTCTTGCTCTCGTCTCGTCTCGCCTCGTCTCCTTTCTCGTCTCGTCTCGTCTCGTCTCCTCACTGTCCTGTCTCGTCTCCTTTCCTTTTGTTTCTCGTCTCGTCTCGTCACGTCTCCTCTGTCTCTCATTTCGTCTCGTTTCGTCTCTCTCTCGTCTCGTCTCGTCGTCCTGTCTCTTCTCTCTCTCGTCTGCGTCTCGTCCTCTCTCTCTTTCCTCTGTCTCGTCTCTCTCCGTCTCTCGTTTCTCGTCTCTCTCTCCTCGTCTCTCTCTCTCTTCGTCTCTCTCTCTCTCTTCTCGTCTCTCTCTCTCTCTCTCTCTCTCTCTCTCTCTCTCTCTCTCTCTCTCGTCTTCTCTCTCTCTCTCTCTCTCTCTCTCTCTCTCTCTCCTCTCTCTCTCTCTCTCTCTCTCCTCTTCTCTCTCTCTCTCGTCTGCTCTCTTCTTCTTCTTCTCTCTCTTCTCTCTCTCTTCTCTCTCTCTCTCTGCTCTCTCTCTCTCTCTCTCTCTCTCTCTCTCTCTCTCTCTCTCTCTCTCTCTCTCTCTCTCTTTTTATTCTTATCCTTATTAATCAGGTATAGATTTCGCTCCTTGTGTTGGGACATTCTAAACGTCTTTTCGTTAGTATTGGTTTGACACCACCACTGACTACACTTCACAGCACTAGCCGGCAGGAGAGCCAGTTGGCGGACTTTTGTCTGCTGAGGATAGTCCGACCAGCAGGCGTGGAACGTGAACTGATTCCACAGGCGCGCTGCCCTGGCTAATGCTGGTATTGTGAGGAGGGGAGAGGCACCAGTACTGCTGGTATGGCTTGCCTCATTTCTCCGGGTGAGTGTGGCGGCAGGCTGAGGCGGAGGGTGAGGTGTATGTAGCACTGAGCTTTGTGGCACACGTCTTGCCACGTCTGGTGCTCAGTGACGTGATAGCCACGTTCGTCTTCCCAATAGACGAAGTCTGTATCGCGTCGAGCCGGTGGTGGGTATGGGCGTGGACATCCATGTCAAGGCACCTAATACAGGGACGGATTTGTGTAGGAGTGAGGATGCCTGAGTGCAGACTGCCAATCCTGCGCAGGGCTGACACACGCTGAGGTCTGGCGGGACAGACGTGATGTGGTCAGCGCAGCTCACGATCCATGGTGAAGGTTGATGTGTTCCTGGAGGCAGCTGCTCGCCCTCAAACTGTGTTGTCCTTCCACGGCCTGAGAGGCGGCAGGATCGTGATGACCATGCTGTATCTTGTCCGGCGCGAAGGTGACTTGACACCTTACTCTTTGCTGCCTTCAGCTGGCGGTTGATGTGCCACGGCGCGTGGCTGTCCTGGCGGAGAGGAGATTGTGCAGTCGTCGGCGTGTTGACTGCAGGAAGCTGGCGCAGGAGATCGTCTATACACATTCCACAGGACTGGGCCAAGCACTGAGCCCCGTGGAACTGACGTCCTATTGGTGGGTGATGAGGTCCGCCCATTGACGACGGTTCAGCGTTCTTCCTTGGAGGTAATCCTCGAGTAGCTTGGAGACCGCCGTCGATGTTGGCTTAGTCAGAAGACCCGCATGCCACACTCGGTCATAAGCCCCGCGATATCAACCACTGAGCGTGTCCAGGCCTTCGTCAATGTCCTGCCATTCCTTGAGGGTGTTCGACCTCCGAACTGGTGGGTGAGAGAAGTGGTGTTCATCCAGGTGCTGCCTATGAGCTGCCACCAGTTTTTCGAACACCACCCATCACAGACAGCAGGGAGTTCTAGTGTGGTCAGTTGACCCTTTAAGGACCAGTATGCCTCCTTCCAGTGTTGGCACTTTTTTCTGCAGGCAGGCAGTTCAAGAGGCATGACAGTTCCTGGCACATTGTTTCAGCACCCCTGATTCCGTCTCCCCTTTCCCTGCGTCCAGTTGCCTGAGTGCTTTTCCACCAGCCCGTGGTGATGGGTATTGAGGTGATGGTGTGCGCGTCTCCCGTAGCACTCGTGTCACTCACCTGCATTTTTCTGCAATAATTTGCCTGCTGTCATCACTGCTTGGCAGTGGTTCCGTCCTGCCTGTCACCTCCTGCCGCATCACACCTGCCTCCCTTGACCAGTGTCCACCACGTCTTATCTCCAACTCCTCCTGTCTTCTGTCTTGCTCCCAGTGTTTCCTCCCCACTTAGGTGTCGTCTTCTCTTCAAGCAGCTCGTCATGGTGAGGTTTGACCGCTGCTTGTATCTCCTGCTGCATCTTGCTTCGGCAGCTATCTGACAGCGGAAGCCAAACCATTTTTGCCTTCATATGTCTACCTCCTGTTGCCAGGATTGAGGTGAGCGTTATCTCCCTCCGCGTCTCCCGTGAGCACCGTCTGCCAGTCTGTCTGTCAGTCTCATGTCACGCCAGCTAGCTTCTCCCTGCCAGATGGTTCGAGTGCAGCTTTTCCTCGCCACATGTAGCTGGATCTTCGTCAGTACGGCGTGGTCGAACTACCACTTTATCCAGTCTGACCTATTCTTCTTCCTCTGTACTTCGAGCAGGCCTCCTCTTTCGTGGGTCTAAATGTGACGTGGTTGGTCCGGACACTGTCACTGTTGTTGTCTTGCTCGAGATGGAAATTTAGTCTACGATGAGGACGTTCACCGTGGCGTTCAAGTTGTCCATCCTGCCAAGTCAAGCAGAAAGGCCTCTCACCAGAGCAGCAAGCCTGTTGTCAGTCAGCACTATTCTTTCTGCTGAGGAAGGTCTCTGACAGTTCCTGAGTCTTATTTTGCCAAACACCCTCCACCTGCCCTCGATCGATCCTTCCTCACTCACTTCGTGTCCTTTTATTTTGTCCTCCACAGTGTCACTCTCCACTTTCTGCTCACCGCCACAATATCGGCTTTTTGTCGGTCGTTGTGGGAGAGTGCTGTTTCAAGTTCAGAGACAACCTGGGACCGTTTCTGGCTTGCTGTTATCATGCTGTTAGTATTCGCTCTCCCTATCCTTCTCCTCCTCTCCTCCCATTGCCTGTGTTGCATCCTCCCACCGCTGGGTTTTCGTTTCTCTCCTTCAGCCGACCTTCTCGTCTTCCTGCGTCTCTATCCGTCATTCTTCCCTCGTGTCCTAGTCTCACAGCCTCGGTCCTGGTACTTTTGAGCAGCAGGTCATTCCCTCCTCTACCCGTGTCTTTTTGCTTGTCTCTTCCTTCCACCTGATTATTAGTTTTCTTGCTGCCTGGTTGTTGTGTTCCGTCGAGGCAGTGTCTCTTGTCTCACTTGTTCTTTGGGTGGGGAGGTGGCAGCATGGTCCATCGGGCAGGTGGGTATTGGTCGGTGAGGTGTTAATCCGAACTCGTTTCTTTTCTCTCCCACCTTGTCTCCACCTCTCCTGTCTCTCTTTCTCCCTGACTTGTCGTCCTGGCCAGCCGGTCCTATGTTCTTTCTTCGCTCAGCTCTTTCGTCGCCTGTCTCGTTCCGTTCCAGCACCTTTTTTTCATTATCCAGTCACGTTGTTAAGTCTGTCTCTTGCCTCACTTCTTGTTTCTGTTCTCCCTATCCTCCTGTTTTGACGTTCGTGTCCACGTCCTCACTTTCGTCTGTCTCCCTCTCTTTTTCCTCGACTCTTCTCTTCGTCACAACTCTCGTCTGTTCCTCTTCGTCTCTCGTCCCTGTTCTCCCTGTCACCCAGCTCTTCTCGTTCGGCAGTCTGTTTCACCTCCACAGACTGGTCTTTTGTCAGACAGGCCCAGCACACCTCTTCTCTCCTTCGTCCTCCCTTTTTTGGTCCATTTTCGACGTTCACTCTTCCTCTCGTTGGTTTTTTCTCTCCTTTTTATTTTTCTCGTCCTCCTGTTGTCTCTCTCCTCTCCTCCTCACTCCCTCGCTCGAGACACTTGTCACTTTCTAATTTTCTATTCACTGTCACCTCTCTCTATCTGCACTTCACCTGTCGCCCCTCTTCACTCTTCTCTTCTTCTTCGTTCACCCCTCTCTCCCTCTCCCTCTCTCCTCTCTCTCTCTCTCTCTCTCTCTCTCTTCTCTCTGTCTCTTCTGTCTCTCTCTCTGTCTCTCTCTCTTCTCGTTCTCTCTGTCTCTCTCTCTTCTCTCTCTCTCTCTCTCTCTCTCTCTCTCTCTTCTCTCTCTCTCTTCTCTCCTCTCTCTCTCTTCTCTCTCTTCTCTCTCTCTCTCTCTCTCTCTC
>NW_025541691.1:185144-237644 GCF_017591435.1 Portunus trituberculatus
ATAATAATTATAATAGTAATAATAATGATAATAATAATAATAATAATAATAATAAAAATATGTGGGGGATCACCATGACAAGGCTACACCAGTAATGTAAATAATTTTAACCCACTCTAAGATATCTTTTTTTTACCTAAATAAGTAAGAATTGAACTATATAAAATCAAGATTGTTTGCCTTTCGGTGGCGAGCTTCATGGCTAGTGTCACTTAACTATCTATTAAGAATATACTGGGTGGTGGCGGCCTGTCCGCTCATTTCTTTTATTTTTGTGGATTCTGTTGTCATCCAGAAACCTTAATAGAAAAAAAACTCCTTTTTACTATATAATCGACTTGAATAAAAACACCTATCCCATTATAATTCAGTGAAAATAAATTAATACACCATTTCCACTACAGCCATTCAGTCAACATAATCAGTAATCACACATTAGACTTTATCCTGAATGCGACAGTAATATTCACATCATAAACTCACTTCGTGTAGGTTAGCATAATATCTGTAATCTATCGTTCATATACAAAAGATCCCTAGGAGAGAGAGAGAGAGAGAGAGAGAGAGAGAGTGGTTAACCAATTAGAATCCAGTATGTTGTAAGAAGTGTTCAAGCTGTCCTATGATTGGCTGAGCTGAGAGCGAGGCGTAGCTAGATCAGACTCCCGGTGTTGTCCATCCTTCCTTCAACACTGCTGTAGCGGCGAAGCTGCACGTGTACTGCACATCCAGGTAAAAGAAAATAATATTGATATTGCTAAAAGTAAATTTCCGTTTCTTGTTACGTCATAAAGAACCGCTTATCAATTCAAGATCTGTTGGGATAGTTGTTTGTAATTAGAAAGACTTCTATGTGTATGAAAAAGCGTAGGTAGTATTGCCATCCCCGCTAGCACAAGGCTCGCAGTTGGTCTTGGGGTTAGAAAGGCCAATATGGGTCCACTCTGGCGGGAGCTGTATCAAGCTGGGCACTGTCTTAATATAGTGCTCCCTTCAGCTCGCTTCTTATCTTGGCTTCCCCTTCGCAACTCTTTTACTCGACAGGAGATTCTTAGATGTGTAGGAGTAGTGATAGACAGGACTAAGAAATTTTCAAAGCAATGTTTAGAAACAAGAAACAGGGCAAATAGGATCTTGGGTTTTATAAATAGAAATGTGAGTTATAAAAGTAAGGAAGTGGTGCGTAGCTTATATAATTCCTATGTTAGGCCCCATTTAGAGTATTGCATACAGGCCTGGTCACCCCATTATAGGCAGGATATCAACATGTTAGAAGCAGTTCAGAGAAGAGCAACTAGGATGATACCAGCATTAAAGCGCCTGGAGTATAGAGATAGATTAAAGGAATTAAACATGTTTTCATTTGAGAGGAGATGTATAAGAGGGATATGATAGAGTTATTTAAAATGTTCTCAGATACAAACTACATAGATGTGAGATCTTTCTTTACCTTAGAGGAGGGAAGTAGGACTAGAAATCATGGCAGGAAGATTAGAAAGCAAGGCTGCAGGTTAGATATAAGAAAATATTTCTTTAGTCATAGGGTGGTAGACTTCTGGAATGCATTGCCAGAGAGGGTTGTAAATAGCACTAGTTTGACAATGTTTAAAAACAGATTAGATAAGCACTTAAATTTATTAGATTTATAATTATGTATAGCGCTGCATGAGTTTTTATAAGAAATTTACTATAGTTAAACAAGACATGATCCCCATGTATGGGGATCACAGATTGTAGAGGAATTTGCTGCAGGACTTAGTCCTGTTAATGGGCCAAATATTTAGAATTAGTATATAATGTATTGTGTACTTGTAAGTGTATCTTTAAGTACTGATGACGAGGTCGCTGTGCGACTGGTACAGGATAACCTAGATGGGCCCTGGTGGCCCTTTGTTATCCTATTATTTATGTTATATGTTATGTTATGTTATGTCAACCTGTGCAACTCCCTGATGATGTTGCTCTAGAGTCTGAACCCTCTACCTTGGGTCCCCTCCTTTTTTTTTTTTTTTTTTTTTTTTTTTTTTTTTTTGACCCATACACTATTCCACATATTTCACAAATTTTTTGCTCAATCTTGACTACATTACTAATTCCAATTAACATTGACACTACTCCTATTTGTCAAATTACCACAATTAATAAATTTGCAGTTTCAGCCAATATACCCTATCATATAATTCTTTTTTCTGATGTCTTACAAGGGACCTGGGACAGTGGGGTTTTAGGGTGGGGAAACCAAACCAAACCTAACCTAACCAAACCTAAATTCTATCCTGAAGTTATTAACAATTTCCGATTGGGTGAAATCGGGCTATAAATGCTAGTAGACCTAACCTAACCTAAATTCTGTTCTGAAGTTATTATTCATATCCGATAGGATAGAATGGGGTTAGAAGTGCTCGTAGAAGTGTGATCTAGACCGTGAGAATGTGTATAGTTACGTGTGGTGTATTGGTTGAAACTGCAATAATACCCATTCTGCATAGGTACATAACTCAGTCTTCTTCAATAACAATATTCCAGTGTAATTATTCACTGAGACTGGCGTACCTGCAGATCTGTGCTACCCTATATACTCTAGCTCCATTAGATATCCAGTAACCAAGGATAACCAACCAGATGACATGATGTTAAAATTAAAATGACTACCAAAACTAACCTAACCTCACTGGTGGTCAGAAGGATTCAGAGGAATATGTATCAGTGGTGTGTGTTGCCTTAGCTAGGTTATGTAAGCTAGGTTAGGTTAGGTTTGGAGAGAGAAAGAAAAACTGGATCTTGAACTGTCAAAGAAAGCAAAAAAAGAAAAAAAAAATTATAAAAAAGAAAAGGCTGACATGGGAAAGGGGAAGCATGTGGTCAGAGATCCACTTTGAAGCAGAGTTGTCAAGGTGGAGGAACAAAAATCACAAGAGTAAAACGAATTTCTTGTATATTAAGTGCTGGTGATGTAAGTAATGTAGTAACTACTAACTTTATTATGTTCTCAGATGTGGATGTATTAACATTTACCTATGATAAGATTTTTGAGTTAAGGATGTTACTAGATACCATGAATATTAAACCAAGTATAATTGCATGATCTGAAGTTCAACCAAAAGATATGAAAAATATCTAGAGAAATTTAATATAGAAGGATATGTGACTGAGGAAAGCAATTTATTTGATGCTATAGGTAGAGATCTCCTAATGTATGTGAAAATTAGTATTAAGTAACTATAGTGGTAAACCTCCAGAGTTTCACCACTTTGTCCTTTCTGGACGAAACTAATTTTTTCTGGTAGATTTTGGCTTGCTTTTAATTAAAATATCACTTGTTTTTGGCGCAAATCAACCAGTTTTTTTTACAGCCCCGAAACATAATATGATTTGCATAAAAAAGCAACTGGTAAATTAATTAAAAACAAGCCGAAATCTACCAGAAAAAGTTAGTTTCGTCCAGAAAAAAACCTTATTTAACCTAACCTAACCTAACCTAACCTAACCTACCTAAACCTAACCTCAATGAAAGATTCAGTTACCTTATTCGTTATCCGAGCCTTCCTTGAGAGTGACGGGCCGCTGCAAGCGCGTCACGGCATCACTGTGTGGCAGGGTTTGATGTGGGAGGCTCGTGTCATGGCTGATCACCAAAACACGCTTAAATCTTTAAAAATCTGTCGCCATTATAAAAGGTTGCACCTAGTATATATGGGGTTCAAATTACTCGTAATTAGGAGTTCTATCTCTTGAAGTAGGTAAAAAATACGTAGCTGATTGTGGTGAAACTCTGGAGTAATACCAGTTTAGTGTGGTGGAGTTGCCACGTTTTTGTGAGTATTGCTGTTTTTTAAATTATATACTTTTCATGGAGAGAAATTTATTTTGACTCAAATATGCAGGAGTCCAAGCAGCTCAGAAGAAAATAACCAGTTGTTGTTGGATCTCATGCATGAGATAAGTGGCATAAAGGCTTCATACAAGTTTATTGTGGGAGATTTCAGTTTGCCAGAAATAAACTGGGAAAAATATTATACCTGCACTGGGATAAATAAGTATGGAAGATGTGGGTTATTGGATGTCTTCTAAACATTTAAAACTAAATGAAGATAAAATTGAATGCATGATTATTGGAAAGAGCAATTATCTGAGAAGATGATGTTTTTATGCTGTATATCAATGGTAAGCAAGTTGATGTGATGACCAATATGAAAGATCTTGGGGCAGTTCTTGATTGTTATCTTTCATTTTTCTTCTTCTTGGGGGTTTGTTGGGGCCGTGCAGGCTGTGTGTCATAGCCTCTAGTGTCCCAAAGGTCCGGGATGCGGAGGTGATGTGGTCAGGCTATATGCGGTGGAGTTGATTTGTTTTCTGTAGGAAGGTCCTGGTGAGGTTGAGTGTCTTGAAAGCTTGATTGGTATTTGTGCAGCCACCCTGGAGGTCAGTCAGTGTTGGCCTGTGAGGGTGAATTGCAGACAGTGAATGGAGGAGGGCCACACGGTGTGAGTGGTGCCGAGGGCAGTGCAGCAGCAGGTGTTCTGGGGTGTCAGGCTGGGTAGGGCACCAGGGACAGTGGGGAGAGTCAGTCATGCCCAGCTTGTGCAAGGTGGGCTTTGAGGCGGGTGTCGCCAATCCTGAGTCTGGTGATTGCCGTGTCTAGTGCCCGGTTGGAGGAGTAGGTCCACCAGTGGTGTCTTGTGTCCTGTCTAATGTGTCCCAGTGAGGTGTGCTAACAGTGCTGTAAAGCATCAGTCAATGTTGTGTCCCAGTGTCGCCAGCAGGCTGTCTTGAGGTCAGTGATGAAGTCTGGTCAGTAGCTAAGTCAATAGGGGAGGGTTGAGTGTGTGCCTCTGCTGCTGCCCTGTCAGCCACGGTGTTCCCCATGACATCATTATCTTTCATTCATAGAGCAGGTAAAACACGTGGTGAAAATTACAACTTGTTACTTTAAAAATATTGCCTTTCTCAAGAAATATTTAGACAGCAAGACCATTTAAATGTTGATTCATAATTATGTCATAATTAAGATTGACTATTGCAGTTCTCTGTATTATGGCTTGCTGAACTATCTTCTAAGGAAATTACAACTGGTTATGAACAGAGCTGCATGGCTTATAAAGGGTCTCAGCCAGACCATTGACCTGCATTGGCTACTTATCAAGGCACACATTGTTTACAAAATGTCTTATGACCTATCAAGCAATACATTTTGGTAAACCAGGATACATTAGAAGCTTGCTGTATGATTTTCGCTTTGACTACCATGTCACTGAGGTACGACACAGAGCCTTACAGACTTTGAGCCTAATGTGAATTTAGAACTAGGTTTTAGAGCATTTGAGAAGAGTGGTCCCTGACTCTACAATGAAGAACAATCCAAACTTGGAAACTTTTAGGAAAGTAATGAAAACCTATTTGTTCACTCAATCCTACGGCATGATAAACAAGAACATCCAATATGAGTTCCGTTGTTTGCTGTTTTACCAGTCAACGGCCTTGTGGAGAGCTGCTTTTATGGTAGCTGAACAGGGCCAGAAATAGGATTGTAAAAGAAGATATGGAACAACTATTATTTCACCTGTGAAATCTGTTCTAGGTATGGAAGTTTCCAGAATTCCTACTAGTGGTGCGTTGCCATTTCAACCAATTGTCGGATGAAAATTGTCTCTCTACCTGCCTATCCGCAAGCCTGTTCTAGGTATGGAAGTTTCCAGAATTCCTACGAGTGGTGCGTTGCCATTTTAACCAATTGTCAGATGAAAATTGTCTCTCTACCTGCCTATCCGCAAGCCTCCTGTTCTCTCTCTCTCTCTCTCTCTCTCTCTCTCTCTCTCTCTCTCTCTCTCTCTCTCTCTCTCTCTCTCTCTTGTTGGAGGTTTGCCTACATTCAGCCTGTTCCTAAAAAGGGTGGCCGTTGTAATCTCTCAAACTACTGTCCTATAGCTTTAATCTGTCTAAAGTTTATGAATTTTTCCTGAATAGGAAGATTCTTAAACATGTCACTTCACAATTTTCTATCTGATAGCCAGTATGGCTTCCGTCAAAGTCACTACTGGTGATCTACTGACTTTCCTTATTGAGTCTTGGTCATCCTCTTTTAGAGATTTCAATGAAACTTTGCTGTCGCATTAGACATATCAAAAGCTTTTGTTAGAATCTGGCATAAAACTTTGATTTCCAAACTGCCCCCCAACAGTTTCTATCTTTCTCTTTGCAACTTTATCATCTCAAGTTTCCTTTCCAACTGTTCTATTAATGCTGTGGTACATGGCCACTGTTCTTCTCCTAAATCTATTAGCAGTGGTGTTTCTCAGGGTTCTGTCCTATCACACTCTCTGTTATTCATTAATGATCTTAACCAAACTTCTTGCCCTATCCACTCTTATGCTGATAATACCACCCTACTTCTTTCCACATCCTTTCAGATACGTTCAACCCTTCAGGAAGTCAACAGATCATGCAGGGATGCCACAGAATGCCTGACTTCTGATTTTTATAAGATTTCTAATTGGGGCAGAGAAAATCTAGTAGTTTTCAATGCTTCAAAAACTCAATTCCTCCATCTATCAACTCGACACAGCCTTCCAGACAACTATCCCCTCTTCTTCGGCGACACTGAACTGTCTCCCTCTTCCACATTGAATATTCTCAGTCTGTCCTTTATTCATAATCTTAACTGGAAACTTCACATTTCATCTTTTGCTAAAACAGCTTCGACGAAGTTAGGCGTTCTGCGGTGTCTCTGCCAGTTTTTCTTGCCCCTCCAGTTGCTTACTCTGTACAAAGGCCTTATCTGCCCCTGTATAGAGTACCTCTTTGCATGTTTGGGGGGGTTCCACTCAGTTTTACTAGATAGGGTGGAATCAAAAGCTTCTCGCTTCATCAACTCCCCTCCTCTGATCGTCTTCAGCTTCTTTCTCACTGCTGAAATGTTGCATTTCTTTCTATCTTTCATCGATATTTTCATGGTGATTGATCTATTAATCTTATTAACTGGATGCCTCCCCTCCTGCAGCCTAGCTGCACAAGGCTTTCTTCTTCCTCTCATCCCTTTTCTGTCCAACTCTGTAACACAAGAGTTAACCAGTACAGGTTGAACCTCCTTAATCCGGTATTCTTTCATCTGGCAACACCTGTAATCTGGCAAAAATTTTGTTTGCCGGATTTTTTTGAGTTGGCCAGAGTAATTTGCTGGACTGCTGCTAGGACGCGGCGGCGCTGTACTGTGTTTTGGAGCCCGGGCATTCTGGTTCAAATTTGAATCAGTACCACGCTGCCGCTCATTGCAAGCACCACCCCCCTTCCAGGTGCATAAACATTTTTTTCTGTAATATTTGCCCCTAAACATGGCTTCCAAGTGACCAGGAAGTGATAGTGTTGTGTGTGAACCAAAGGCAAAGCGCAAACATATGACAATATCAGTGCAACAGAAAGTGGACCTACTGAGGAAGCTAGATAAAGGTGTTTCAGTGTGGACCCTATGCCAACAGTACAACATTGGCTCATTAAACATCTATGATATAAAAAAGCAGAAGAATCAACTTCTCAAGTTTTACAGTGAGTGTGAGAGCAAGAAGAACATGGAGGTTCGTAGAACACTTAAGGAGGGTAAAAGCAGTGATTTAGACAGTGCTCTCATACAATGGTTAAAGCTTCGGTGCGCTGGTAATGTCCTGTGTCTGGCGAAATGATAATGGCGCAGGGAAAAATTTTCCATGCTGAACTTAATTTACAACATGTTTTTCTATATACAGGCAACCCCCACTTAACAAAGAGGTTATGCTCCTAAAAAAAACCCTTCGTTAACCAAAACCCCTGACTGAACTTCCATTAAGAGTAACTAAACAAAGTGAGAGTGCATCATAGTACAGTGAAAGGTAAACTTTAAAGAAAGTAAAAATTATGAAGTTAAACATTTAAGGGGGGATGTACGCACATTTCTGACCCAAAATGAGCGATCGGACCATTTTGAGAAGTGTTTGATCACCTCCAACATCCTTCTGACAATGTGTATACAAGGTTTGGAATCTGTCTCTGGCCTTTAAATAATGTTTCTGGGCATTTAATTAAAGGGCACGCACGTGGCGCGCTTTGTTTACATTTTGCGCTCCATGTGGAACTTTACCACGTCTTTGTAGGCCTAAAGATAAGTTTTTTCTAGCGTTTTGAAGTTGAATCAGGAAGCGCTATCTGGTATCATCAGTGAGTTGTGGCGGACTGGGCTAGCTGTTAGCTGTTTACTGTTTAGCCCAGTGGACCTTTGTCCTTCATAGAGAGAGGTGGTCTGTGACCGCTTGTCTCTCTGCACTCTACCTGCCTTTCTTTTCTACACGGTACCTTCACGAGGCAATTCACCATGCCTAGACCAAGCAAGGCAACAAGAAACAGAAGAGAGGGCATGAAGAAAGCGAGAGAGAAGCAGAAGAAAGAAGAAGGAAGGATATCAGAAGGTGGACAGCCATCAGCTGGCCCGGCGTCAGATCCCCGTTACATCTTGACTTTGGATGCCATTTTCTCAAAATGCAAGATTTTACAATTCATACTACCATAACTTTTTTATTTGTTGATCAATTTTCACCATTCTTGTGGCATATTACTTGCCATATAATGTTCTATCTGTTAATCTATTTACATTTTCTCGTGGTGTGAAAAAGAAATAGCCTAAGATATTTTAAGTTCATAGAAAACTTTTTTTCAAACAGGAAAGTTTCTTGCCTTGTTACATAAAACCCCCTTTTTTTATGTAACATTCCTTCTAGATTAAATTGAAATGTAATAAAAAAGGAATTCCTAGACAGTGTTTGGATTGGAAAATGATCATTGGTGTTGGATCTGTAGGCAAATTAAAAATGCTACTAATTTTTCAATAAAATTAATTTTCATTCATTTATCTTTATGGGTATCATCTCCAAATTTGGCCACAGAGGGTTTTCAAGTTGGACTAGTTTTCAATAAAAATTTCAGTAAGCTAAGTAAAGTAGTTTAATTTTCATCGTATTTAGCATCCATCGTCCCTTAAGCAGTTTAATTTAAGACTAAGTCATTATAATGTACACAAATGTATGTATGTAAGTAACTTTATAATGTTGATGATCTTGAATTTATGAAGGGAGGGAGAGTGGAGTGGGAAATACGCTAGCTGGCAACCTGTGGAATGTAAACAAAGGGCGCATCATTGTACCCCACACAAAACTTATGTATATACCACATTTCCACAAGGTTTTCCATTTTATCCATTGTCATGAGTTTAGGTGGTGCTTTTAACTCGCAAGGAAGATATGATCTCACCAGCCTTCTTAATAGGGTCTGCTGACTTGAAAATGGTAGACAGTAGATGGAGTCAAGTCATGGTGGGAAACAATGCTATTAGTTTTCTCTCCTCGTGTCTGTGAATAATATCCAGCTATACTTCGAGAGTAAGAGACTTCATGGCCTTTTCAGTGACATTGCAGAGCATTTTGGTGGCATGTAGAGCGAGGGAAGACAAGCTGCTGCTGACGCTGTTATTGTTTTGAACTAAGGGTGGTGACCTAAGTGGTGCATGTTTTATCCACGAGAGGCGCTGGCGTATTCAAAAGTCTGTCGGCCTGCGTGATACGGCGGTCTTTCAAACTTGGAAAAAATTACCTGGATAAAACTTCGTTAAAGTGAGTTTGCTGTTCGTTTAACGAGCAGATGGTAGTAAAAGGAAACCTTCGTTGTAGCGAAATTTTGTTGTGTGAACCTTCGTTAAGGAGGGTTCCCTGTACATCTGCATGTATATTTTCATGTACAACTGTCATATATAAAAACAATGTTACAGCTACATTTGTATAATGCAGAGTAAGTATATAGAGGGTGTTTTGGGGACCACTTATACAGTAGTTCGGAATTTTCCATGGTCCGGGAAGTCTAAGTTCCGGTGGTTGCCGGATTTGGGAGGTTCAACCTGTACTCCCAATCATTCATACCTTTCACTGGTAATTTCTGGAACTCCTAGCCTGCTTCTATATTTCCGTCTTCCTACTTCTTTTAAGAGAGAGGTGTCACGCCATTTGTTCTCTAATTTTGGCTAACCCTTTTTATCTTTTAGGCAATCAGCATGAATTGGGCCTTTTTTTATATATATATCTTTTAAACATTGTGTTGCCCTTCGCTGGCCTTCTCTCCTACATAAAAAAAAAAAAATCAAAATTTAAAAATACAAGGATTTACTGTTTTTGCTCTTACAACATTTCATATTGTGACTTAATTTTTCCTGTCAGCATATCTAGACCAAGATCGAGACTCAGATTTCAGACTTCTTAACCCCTTCGCGCCAGATGTTAAAAAAGCCCGCCTGTATGATATACGGGTGGTAGTGCCGCGCGCCTGTGCACGGGAAACTCGTGCAAGCTTGTCATACTTGTCGTCTTTGTGTATTATGCTGCTATTTTTTAGTCACTATATTGCCTTCGAAGAGGAAAGTGGACTCTTCTCTCTTCGGAGAAAGAGAGAGAGAGAGAGAGTGTGTGTGACATTTGCTAATATTTTAAGACACAAGCGGGACGCATGTAGCTTATCTTTCGAGAGGAAGAGGGGGAGGGAGGGAAGGGAGAGGAAACGAAGGAGAGAGAGAGAGAGAGAGAGATTAGAAAATTTGTTGTTTTGTGTGTGTGTGTGTGTGTGTGTGTGTGTTTTCACGAGTGTTACAAGGCGGGACGCATGTAACTTATCTTTCGAGAGGGAGAGGGGGAGGGAGGGAGGAAAGAGAGATGGGGAGAGAGAGAGAGAGAGAGATGGGAACAGTCTATGCCATTGGGTAATTTTAGACACAAGGCGGGACGCATGTAGCTTATCTTTAGTGATTGGTGGAGACAAGGATGGTGGGAGGAGCACTAGGATTTCAAGGAGAGCATACGGCGTGTGTAGTTGGTATCCAACACACTATACGGGACAAATGAACTGAAGAAAGCTCAGAAAAGAAATATGACGTCTACGTTGACGCCCACATAGGCGTCACCGTATTGAAGGGGTTAAGAGATAAGACCAAATTCAAGTTGAATCTATGAATCTTTGTTAATATGAGGCCCTCTGTGCCAGACAATCATAAGGTAGAAACCCACTAAATCGGAGTTAGGCTGCCAGCGGTATCTTCCAGCCTTCCCCCGTCATCCCATGCCCCTTACAACTATCTGGCACAAGTTCTTATAGGCTATTTTGCCCCTTATAGCAAGACTGCATAAGAGCAAAAATCTCCTCGTACTCTCTCCTGGGCCACATTGCTCCACGCCAGACAGTAGTAAAGGACAGCCCGCGGTCCCCAGCCACTCACACTCTTTGCTTACATCTGACGTCACCGCCCGCCAGCCAATAGCATGCGAGGCTGGCCTGGGGAGGGAGGAAGGAGCGCCAGTGTGCTTATACCTTCTCGTTACAATACTCTATAATGATGTTATTTTTGTTGGTTTATAGTGAAAATGATATAGCTATAATATTAATCCCTTTTATTGTGTACTTTACATGCCATTTTGTGCCAGAAAATGCATTCAAGGTTAATTTTTGGAAATCATTCAACATTTTTAGCAAAAATTTTATACTGAAGTAATAGATAATAATCAAAAGATTATTTCCATTTGAATACGTTTCTTTCTATCGGCAATGGTTACCGAGTTACTGATTTCCAAAAATTGTACAACTTTGGGTGCGTTTTCTGGTGTTTTAACTTGGTGTCCCTTACGACTGTCTGGCATGGAGGGCCTCATATGGCCTCTGTTGTTTCTGTTGTTTGTTTTATTATATGGAGAATTTTAAGTTGGCATTGTCTAGTGAGCATTTAGTTTTATTATTTTGTCCGTTATTAAAGTTGCCTAAAATCAGACCAATATTTCATTATCATTTTTTTTTTTAACACTGAAATAAATCAAAATCATTCATATTGCCATATTGGATATGTTTGACAGATATATCAGCTGTTCACTGATTCTTTATTCAGAAAATTAAAAGTTTATAGTACATCTTGCAACACAAGCATTAACAAAATAAAAAGAATTAAATAGGCTTCTATCCTATGTATCATCATCCCCATTTGAAGCCAAGAGCATGAAGATATCTCTCACACTAAGCTGGTTTCAGATTTGGAAATTATAGTATAGTATGAACAAAATTAATTATATAACTAATTATTTTTTAATGAACTCAGTTACTCAATTTCTGTTCCTACACACATCTTGATGTATATTTCAGCATCATGAGACACGTAGCTGCCTACCTGTTGGCTGCCATGGGCACTGGCCAACCTAATGCTGCCTCCATCAAGGCCATCCTTGGCAGTGTAGGAGTGGAGGCTGATGAGAAACAGCTTACTGTCCTTTTGGATAAATTGTCAGGAAAGAACCTTGCCCAACTCATTCAAGATGGTGAGTGAAATATTTCTTGTAAAATGCACAAATAGTTTTGTCAAAATAATGATTCCTTTGGTTAAGTAATGTGTAGGTATACAGTCTGCGCGAAAAGTTACTGTATTTAGGGAGCGGCACAGTGACTTTTCAAGTTGACTGTAATTCTTCTCCTGCAACAAAGCTAAGATGGGTGAGAGTCAGACACCCTCCACCCTCATGCTGCTCAATCCAATCTCAGGTGTCAAAGGAAGTGTATGTGTGGTACTGCCTTGTTTGCTTTTCCTGCTTTCTGCACTATTACTGCACTTCTTTCCTATGCATCACAGCTTAGTAGACAATGGGTAGAAAGCACACTGATGAGAAAACTATTTAAGTTATCATTGATCTCCATAAAGCAGGTATTAGCAACAAAGAAATCTATATTCAAAAAGGCCTTAAACTCTGTACTGTGCAGGAGCTCATACAAAAATTCAAAGCTGGTGGGGGCAAAAATTTACTGCTCCCACAAAAGCCATATGGTAGGCCACATAAGGTGCCTGAGAGGACAAGAACACTTCTCAAGAGGCAGCTGAAAGTCAATCACAGCCTTACAGGATGCCAAATTAAGGAAGGGAATCCTGACTTGTTAGCTAGTGTCTCTCTCTATACTGTCCATGATACTTTGTGCTGTAACCTTGGGTACTGCAATTACCAGTCAAAGAAAAAAGCCACTTGTAAATTGTAAGATTAAACGAGTACTTACCAAGTATGAAGTTTGATCATAATTTCACGAACATTTAAACTGCGTCACTGAGGTATTAAATGAGATTCCCGCCGTGTGCGCCTCACGTCAGTCCTTCAGAAAAAAGTGGGTTGGAGGAAGCAGCTGACCATTTAAAAAAACTAGGACAAGCATTCCCTCAGGAAGTCCCACGGAAAGGGAGGGACAGGGCGGGCATTTAATACCTCAGTAACGTAGTTTAAATGTTCTTGAAATTATGATCAAACTTCATACACTTGACCCTCGAAACAACGGACCTCCCATCAATGGATTTTGGAAACTACGGACAAATTCTGGAGTCCGGTTTAATCTACGGACGAATATTAAAATGCGCGCGATTGTCCGTTCTTGGCAAATTATTGTCCAGTTGGTGGCGGGTCGGTCGCGTCATCAGCTGTTGGCCGCCATGTTTAATCTTCAGTCCGTGCGTTTTCAACCAACAGCGAACATTGTCCAGTGCTTACCATGGCTTTTTTATGCATTTGTACCCTTCCCATGAGTGCTTAACCTATCCAAAATGCCTTCTAAACCTAGTAAAGCAGTGAAGCATAATCAAAAGGCTCTTCCAGTGGCTACTAAGCTTGAACTAATACGAAAATTAGAAAATTTTACGTATTTTACGTACATTTTATACAGTTTTTTACGTACTTTTGCAAAGAACGGACTTTTGCAATCTACAGACAGGGTCTTGCACCCATTTGTCCGTTGTTTTGAGGGTCGAGTGTACTTGGTAAATACTCATTTAATCTTACAATTTAACTTCATGACATTTAAACTGACGTCACTGAGGAATTCAATGAAAGCTTTAGAATGATGATTCCTCCAACCTTCATGACTTTAAAAAACTTCCATAAACCAAGGGAAAAAAGAAACACGAAACTCCCTAAGAGTTGAATCACATGTAATGCAGCATAATACACCATATACTCGATGCACACCAGAACAGATTGTGTGTAGTAGAAAAAAACAAACCAAACAACAAATGAATATAATGTCAAGCAACAACACGGCTAAACAGAAGTGTTTACAAAAAAGGGGTCTCAGACGTGGAATCTCCACGTCTAGTCGTCATCACCAGCAGTCAGAACTGCTCTGGCAAACCGCCCATGGTCCTCCAAAGGTTCCTTATAAAACTTGGCAAAAGTACACTCTTGGGACTAGCCAACGGTGGACAAAATAGTGGAGAGAGGCAACTTCAAAGCCGCTTTACTAGATGATGCAGATCTGGTGGAATGCGGAGAAAAAAGTGAGAGGTCAGTATCAGCAGTATCATCATATCCCGAGTCCAACGTTTTAATGTGTTCCGAGAGGCCATATGGTAGGGGCGTTTTGTTGTTAGGAAAAAAGTAGTTATTCCTCTATAAGGCAAAGTTCTGTCTAGGTAATCTCTGATAGTAGTGTGAACACATACCAGCTTATCAAGAGGGTAAGGCACAAAGCATAATTCTGACAGATGGGAACCTGGCCGAGAGGTTTTCAGTGGGTCGCCAATCCTGAAAAAAAATTTTGTGTCAGAAAGTGTCATGTTTCTAATGTCCAGCAGGTGAAGGATCTGGCCATGTTGGCCAAAGAGCCACAGCATCAAGGCTGTAAGTTTCCTGGACAATTGTAAATTTGACAAAGAGGAGTTTGGTCCCAAAGACTTAATATAAGTGAGCACAATATCAGGGTCCCAGGTGGTAGAACCCCGGGGAAAGGAAGGCCTCTCCTGGAAGACTGACTTCAGGAATCTACTGACTAGTGGGTGCTGTTCTGCAGGATTGTTATTTATCTGAGCCATAGCTGAAATTGCAGAACAGATGGTACTCAGAACTATAGCTACGTCCCAAGAAGGAGGCTAAAGGTGGCTGAAAAGGATCAACTTCCCGGCTGAAGCAAAAAGACACCCATCTGTTGGTATGTGGCCCATATTGTAGTAAAGTACCTTGCCTCCATGATCCAATGAGAAATTGGGCAACCTCTGGCGAAAGTCCTCGGTTTTCAAAGGATCTCCTGATAATAGCATTGCAGCTAGTACCAGGTTGCGAGCCTGTGGGTGTGTAAGTGTCGGATCTTTTGGCAGAATCAAACAGTGCCGAGGAAGTAAGAGGGGAGGTCGAGCCAGTAAGCGGAGAGTGACAGGAAACCATGCCTGAGTTGGCCTCAGCGGAAGAACTGCAAGCAGGGTCGCCTAGGATTCCTGAAGTTTCTTCAAAACCCTGGAAATCACGCTGAAGGGAGGAAAGGCATATAAGCTCCTGTTGGACCAGTCAAGAGTGAAGGCATTTAAATATGCTGCAGCAGGATCTGGTTTCCAAGAAACATAAGAAGCCACTTGAGCATTGAGCCTAGAAGCAAATAAGTCAATATCTGGTGTAAAAAATTTCTGACAGCTCTCTGAAAATGTGGGGCAGCAGCATCCATTCAGTATCAACATTTTTTAATCTAGATTCCTTAGCATCTATATTGTGAAGTCCCTTGACAAATTCTGCTGATAATGTAATGCCACGTGACTCAGCCCATGAGAAAATTTTGCTTGTTAAAGTATTAAGGTTAAACTTTGTGCTTCCACAGCGGTTCAGACAAGCGATGGCAGTAGTGTTGTCAGAGTGAAGACGGATGTGAACGTCTCTATACTTCCTGCAAAGGGATTGTAAACCAAAGAGAATAGCCTCTAACTCTAAGCAGTTAATGTGGTCCAATTCGTTATGGGCCCAGTGGCCACCTGTCTTAGATGGTCCCACAGATGCACCCCAGCCTGTCAATGATGCATCAGCAAACAACTCAAAGAGAGGGGAGAAGAGCAGAGACTTAATCTGGGAATCTATGTTGTAAACCCATCATTTGATGATACCTAAGGCATGGGAGACCAAACTAACCTCTGAAAAGTAGTTACCATAATTGCAGGCCAGTTCCCTGTTCCTGATTATCTCTAGATACTTATATCTGAGAGGGGCAAGTTCCACCGCCTGGTCAGCAGCCACGGCCAAACCAATGAAGGAAGCTAATTCATGTAGAGTAATGTCACCCTGTAATAATTGTAAACCTTTTGCTTTGATCAGTTCCTTTCTATGTGAGGCTAAGGTAGCTGTCATATTAACCAAATTCAACAAAACCCCAAGGAAATCCACCTCTTGGGAAGGCTCTAGAGATGATTTTAACCCCTTCCTTACCGCAAGACTGTTTTCTGGTATGTGCGTACCACGCGCAAAAGCGACCTCGTGGTACCGAAAGATGCCGCCGTGGTACGTGTGTACCACACCAATACATTTCCGTGTATAACCGTGGCCTGAGTGCGGATTTTGCCTTTTTCATGCTCCACGTGGTTCACTATAAACAAACATACACTGGAGGTGTTATTTTTAGCCACCCCAGCGTAACAAAACCACCCCCCCCCACTAGCCAATCAATATCGGAGTTAATTTTTCATGCATAAACAATAAAGCCAATCACTATTCTTTGACATATATTATTCCCACAGTCCCCCCAAGAACATCAGTTCTCTAGTATCGGCCGTGGTGAAACTGTTCTATTACCTCTAGTTAGAGATAATGGCGTCTGCTTCGTGTAGCAGCGATAAGGATTATCATAATTATGAGACAGATAGTGAGGATATACTGGAAGACTCTCCAGATGAATATGATTCAGACTATGATCCTGAAAAAGAAATAGGAGAGAGTGATAGTGACAGCAGTGTTGAAACGCTCTCGGCAAGTGAGATGGAGCAGCCTCAGGCCTCAGGGCCACCCTCACCAGGTGCAGAGTGTGTGGTGCTGAATTTATGATTAGTGCACAATTTATGATTATGTTTATGTTTTCTTTTATTAATAAAATGACAAGAATATGTTTAGAAAAAAGTACATAACACTGAGTTAGAAAGAAATATAATGTGTAGATCTGGCCGTGAGGCACGTGCGCACACGGGCAGGGGGCTGCGGTATAGGAGGGGAACGCTTTGTTTATATCGGGGGGTGGCTGCGGTAAGGAAGGGGTTAATGCATTAACTGTGAGACCCACAGAATAAAAAAAGGTGCAAGGCATAACAGACATGTTGTTGGAGTTCCTTGCTAGAGGCTGCAATAAAAATGCAATCATCAATGTACGAAACCACAGTAATTCCAAGTTTATGCAGGTGTGAGAGAACTGGTTTAAGGAGCTTGGTAAAGATCCGAGGAGCAGAAGTTAAGCCTTGCGGCAAACAGGTGAATTGATAAGGTTGACCCTTCCAAAAGAATCTAAGCCATTTCCTATCTTCAGGCCTAACAAAAACTGAAAAATAAGCAGCTTTAAAATCACAGGTAGCAAAAAAGCAGTTGAATTAAATGTATGACCTCTTTAACCCCTTCCTTACCGCAAGACTGTTTTGTGGTATGTGCGTACCACGCGCAAAAGCAACCTCGTGGTACCGCAAGATGCCGCTGTGGTACGTGCATACCACACTAATACATTTCCGTGTATAACCGTGGCCTGAGTGCGGATTTTGCCTTTTTCATGCTCCACGTGGTTCACTATAAACAAACTAACACTGGAGGCGTTATTTTTACCCATCCCAGTGTAACAAAATCACCCCCCCACTAGCCAATCAATATCGGAGTTAATTTTTCAGGCATAAACTAAAGCCAATCACTATTCTTTGATGTATATATTATTCCCACAGTCCCCCCAAGAACATCAGTTCTCTATTATCAGCCGTGGTGAGACTGTTCTATTGCTTCTAGTTAGAGATAATGGCGTCTACTTTTTATAGCAGTGATGAGGATTATCATAATTATGAGACAGATAGTGAGGATATACTGGAAGACTCTCCAGATGAATATGATTCAGACTATGATCCTGAAAAAGAAAGAGGAGAGAGTGATAGTGACAGCAGTGTTGAAACTCTCTTGGCAAGTGAGGGGGAGCAGCCTAGTTATGACTCTGCCTCAGGGCCACCCTCACCAGGTGCAGAGTGTGTAGTGCTGAATTTATGATTAGTGCACAATTTATGATTATGTTTATGTTTTCTTTAATTAGTAAAATTACAAAAATGTTTCGAAAAAAGTACATAACACTGAGTTAGAAAGAAATATAATGTGTAGATCTGGGCGTGAGGCACATGCGCGCACAGGCAGGGGGCTGCGGTATAGGAGGGGAACGCTTTGTTTACATCGGGGGTTGGCTGCGGTAAGGAAGGGGTTAAGAGTACAGGCAACCCCCGCTTAACGAAAGGGTTACGTTCCTAAAAAACACTTCGTTAAGCGAAAAAGGTTAAGCGAACCAATTATAACAAGTTTAACCCCTGATTTGAACTTCCATTGAGAGTAAGCAAAGCGAGAGTGCATCATAGTACAGTAAAAGGTTTAATGAAAGTAAAAATTGTGAAGTTAAACATTTAGGTAGTTTAATTTAAGTCATTATAATGTACACTAATGTATGTATGTACGTAACTTTATAATGTTTATGAAGGGAGGGAGAGTGAAACAGGAAATACGCTAGCCGGCAACCTGTGAAATGTAAACAAAGTGCGCATCATGGTACCGCATACAAAACTTATGTACCACATTTCCATTTTATCCATTGTAGAGTGACGAGTTCAGGTGGTTCTTTTAGCTTTCAAGAAAGATGCGGTCTCACCAGCCTTCTTAATAGAGTCTGCTGACTTGAAAATAGTAGACAGTAGATGGAGTCAAGATGGTGGCAAGCAATGTTATTAGTTTTCTGGCCTCTCTCTTGTCTGAATAATACCCAGCTTCACTTCGAGAATAAGACACTTCCTGGTCTTCTTAGGAATGTTAGGCCACATTGCAGGGTGTTTCGGTGGTAAGTTGAACTAGGGAAGATGAGGTGCTGGTGACGCTGTTATGTTTTGACTGGGGAGTGAGTGCTGTGCTTGATCTTGATCTTGATGCTACAGGTGACGGAGAATTTCTTCTGAGTCAGGCCTTTGTATCGGCAGTGCCTGTGTTGTCCACGAGGGGCTTGATCTTGATCTTTATTCTACAGGTGTCTCAGGATTTCTCCTGAGGCAGGCCGTAGTACCAGCAACTTCTGGTGTATTCAAAAGCCTGTCAGCTTGCTTAATACGGTGGGGCTTTCAAATTTGGAAAAAATTACCAGGATAAAACTTCGTTAAAGCGAGTTTGGTGTTCGTTAAACGAGCAGATTGTAGTAAAACGAAACCTTCATTGTAGCGAAATTTCGTTGTGTGAACCTTCGTTAAACGGGGGTTGCCTGTATCTATTTTAAAATGTATATGGGGAATAAATTCATTTAGTTCTTTAAGGTTCAGAATAACTCTGGCTGTACCATCACTCTTTATAGCAGGAAAAATGTTGGAAAAGAAGCCTTGATTGGAAGAAGTGTCACAGACTTCAACCACTTCCCACCTAATAAACTCCAGCATGGCAGTGTCTAATGCAGAGCGATCAGAAGCAGAGAGATCCAGAGGTCCAGGCAGCACCGTTTGAGTAGGAAGGGTATGGAACTGAAAAATCTTACCATGGACAACATCATGGATCCACTGATCTATAGATAAGTCCTGCCAAATTTGTCTAGCTGCAAAAATCTTACCACTAACAAAATTATTTGGGGTATTCACCAAGGGAAAGATAATGGTACTTACTGGCAAAGTGCCTACTGACGATTCTTGTAAAGCCGCGTCCCCTTCCCCTGGGGCGGCTACTGCCCTACAAAAGGCCTAGAAGTAGACCTCAGCCTTGACTTTGGAGGGCTGCTGGACTGCCCGAAGGATTGGCTGTAAGGGGCAAACTTTCTTGAAGCAGAAGTCCTATGGGGGCGAAAAGAAGGCCTCCCCAGCTTCCTTGTTCGGCGAATCACGTCACATTTCTTCGTAACATCAAAGGGAAATAAGTCTTCCCCTCCAACTTCACAGTTCCATTTGCACAATTCGGCAAGTGCCGAGTCATTGATATGAATTTTAGCCACATCCTTGCGCACCTGATTCACGCAATTAACAGCAGAGGTTAGGAGCCTAAGGCTATTATTCAGCCCATCCAAGTAAGACAAGACAGGCTTCCCCTTTCCTTCTCCTATGTCACTAATGCACTGTGCCACCGGGATGAGGGCCTTGGAGATCAGTCCATTGGTATGGAAGAGACGTAAGTCTATGAGTTTGCCACCAGCACTCATAGCGTTAGTAATGGCTGTGTTAGTAGCTGGGACAGTCAAGTTCAGCACATTACTGGAGAGTTTTATTTTTCCACACGTAGCCTTCACATCATTGGCAGATGGTCTGTGCCGCAAGCTGGCATTCAGGATGGTGGCCAGGCGCTCAGACAGGGGCTCACCCTTCTCTTCTTCCCCGTGGAAGTGACCAGACAACTCTCCCAGGGCACGAAGGAAGTCAGTGTTGTCACCATTTGCCGCAGTGTGGGCTGGGGGGCCACCACCAAGCAAATCCAACTGCTGTAAGGGGTTGGCAGCACTCTCCAGGAGTTCGCCCTCCTCATCACCCGAGGAGAACGTAGTGAAGCCACTAAACTCGGCACCACTCCCCACAGAGGCGGTGGCAGACGTGTTAGCATCCAGCTTTGTGATCAGGCCGCTGATGACCATACTCAGATGATCCAGTTAGTCGTCCCAGGAGGCGCGATCAGCCATCTCACAGGGGCGCAGTGTTTACATCCTGACTAGAGCCGGCAGCAGAGGGCGGCGAAGCACAAGTCCCATGAATGGCGGCACCATTCTTCTGTCTGTCTTTCTTCCTTTTCTCCTCCCCTGCAGGTGGAGCTTTCTCCCCGCAGGGGCACTTGCCGGCCGAAGATGAGGAAGTTCGTCTCGGAGTTTCTAGCAGGTCCATCGCCAGATAAAAACTCTGCAACCAAAAAATATTTCTGGGTCACAAAGGACAGCCAGATAAACAACAATCCTTAGATTATGTTCTTTACCTAATAACACTCCCAACAGCAGGACGACAAGCGAAAAAGCTTACCAGGACAACTCCTTGGAGAAGCCAGTAAAAAGGGAGGAGGGTGGACAGCTGGAAGAGCGGTGCAGATTGGACGGAGGTAGGCAGCGAACTGACGTGAGGCGCACACGGCGGGTATCTCATTGAATTCCTCAGTGATGTCAGTTTAAATGTCGTGAAGTGAAATGACTCACAGAGAAAGGAAAGGATCCAGTTTGCAAAGAATATCAAGATTGAACCTTAGATAAGTGGTGTATAGTAGTTGGTCTGATGAGAGCACTACATGGAAGTAGTAGACACCAACTGAAAAGATAATTTACTCTCAGCAAGGTCTAATAGCACTAGTTCTGTTTCAGACCAATTCTGGTATGGATCAGTTCAGGGGGTGCTGTGAACCTTCCATTAAAGCTAGTTGTGATCTCACTGAATGTTTTCCTTTGTCTCATAACTCAAGGAGGTTGTCACAGCCTGCCTTCTAAATACAGCTCTCCTCCTCTTCACAAAACTACATGCACTTACTACACACACTTCCTTCACTCATAATAGAAAAAAATGGCTACTCCTAATCCAGCCTCAGAGTCTCCTTCTGGGGAGGGGACCAGAAATGTCCCCAGGTCAGACTGCTCCAGGCAGCGACCCAAAATATCTTGACACCTCCCTCAACTTTTTCTTCAGCAACATTTGTGATCTTAGATCTAATTTTCAACCTGTAGAACACCACCTCTTCTCTACTAAACCTCATCATCTTTTCCTTATTGAAACACAGCTGTCTGAGGAAACTGACACTAGCTCCTTTTTTGTTCCCTTCTACTTTCTCTATCCTCAGTTATGTTCCAAAGCTGGATGTTGTGTCTATGTGTGCAACGACTTAAATTGCTTTCATGCCCACGCTCTTGAATCTTCCGAGCTTTCCGCCAAGTGGCTTCGACTGAATAGTCTGTCTTTCTCTAACTAAATTCATCTGTGCTGTCTACCTAACCCCTAACTTCTCTGATTATAGTAAATTCTTTGAATATTTAACTTCCAAAGTGGAGCACATTCTATCTCTCTATCCTTTTGTGGAGATCTCCATCCTTGGAGATTTCAATGTTCACCACCAGCTTTGGCTTTCTTCTCTCTTCACTGACCATCCTGGTGAATTAGCCTTGAACTTTGCTATCCTAAAAAAAAAAAAAAAAAAAAACTGGTGCAACACCCTACTTGTATTCCTGACTGTCTTGAAGATACACCCAACATTCTTAATCTTTTCCTCACCTCTAATCCTTCTGCTTATGCTGTTACCCTATCTTCTCCATTGGGGTCCTCCGATCATAATCTCATACAGGTAACTCAATTTAGGTGCGTTTCAAGAAGCATCGCTTATATCAAAATTCGCGTAAAACAAACTTGTAATTCTCATAAGAAACAATATATAATAGGGGGGATGTGGGATGTGGTCCCGAAAAATTTGTACAAAATACTCAATTTATTTGGCTAAATTAACATGTTTTTATTATTTACCATTCTAAATATTATAAGTGTATTGAAAGTAAAGGGAAAAGCAAGAAATAATAAGAGAAAGCAAAAAATAATAAGAGAAAACAACAAAACAAAAAATACGTAAACACAACACTCACTGCGTCACTGCCTTCACCACTCACACCACAGTCAGTGGTCTTCCTCTGAGCTTTACCACTTTATCAAAAATCCAATTATCAAAAAATAACCCCACATGCAAAAGAAGATGAAGGACATTTTGGGGCTTTCTTGGTGAATTATAGGCAGATTGAAGAGATTCCATCTGTACTCAGTGCTGGCAGACTGCAAGTGAGGCATGAGAAGAGCAGAGCTCCCATCTATCGGCCAGCTGCAGAACACTCTGGAGCGCAGTTTGAAACTGCGTCTGGCGCTCAGTTTGAAAATGCGGTTAGGCCAAATCGCGTACAAGCAAACCGATTGCGCAAATTAAATTAATTACAGTAAAACCTAGCTTGACGAACGTCTCTAAGGACGAACAATTCAGGGGACGAACGATATTTCGGGACAAATGCGGTTAAACAGGGTGAGCCGTTTCTGTGATAGCCAACCCAGCTATCACACAATAACAAAACAAAACATAAGCACAAAAGAAAATAGAAACAGGAACATACAAAAAATATTACATAACATAATTTCCGTGTCACCACGATTTTCTCCTGTTTTTCCTGGGCATGGTGATGTTACCGGTGCGCTCTACTGTAGCTTCCTCAGTGTTATCCTCGCTGCTTTGTTGGCTCTCAGCGTTGCTGTCATCATCATCCTGGCCATGTCCAGGTACTGCAGATTGTGGCACATCCATCGTAGCTGTTTCCTTGCTCGCCTGGCAAGAAACACCGCCCTACTGCCCGTTTCTCTCACACTGAGCATCACCTCCGAGGATCAAAGGAACTTCCTGGCCATGTACCTTTAACTTCCCTTCTTGGAAGTCCAAACATGCTCCACACACACGTGAGGAAGTCGATCCCCAGCAGGCAAGGGTCTTCCAAGGCAGAGACAAAGACTGGCAATCTTTCCATGTTTCCCACGCTGATGTTCACTATAACGGGGCCCCACATAGCGGCACAGACTTGTGACGCTACACAGCTGTTGTGTAGCTCTGGCACGCTGCACACATCCAAAGTCCTCTCTCATGACTGTCTTCTCGGATCTTGTCTGTCTTCCTCCCCATCCTCCTCTCCTCCATTCCATCATGCCATCAACGTCCAGTCTCTCAAATAAATAACCTTTTCTTTTTTATTCATTTTATTATAATTTTGATAGCATTTAGGTAAGTAAAACAATTTAGGTTTTTTATAATTATTTTGTTCATGTCATGCATACATTAAAGGTCTATTTTGAATGGGTTTTATGGACAAAAGTATGATTTTTTTTTTGGTCTGGAACGGATTAATGGTATTTCAATACATTCTTATGGGAAAAATTGATTCAGGGGACGAACAAATCGGGTGACGAACAGGATTTAGGAACGAATTATGGTCGTGAGGTGAGGTTTTACTGTATAATATTTTTTTGGTCGCGTTATAGCAAAAAAGCATAAATCGAGTTACTTATATTTTAATTTCTGTAGGGGTGACTTGACGTGCTGGAACACATCCCCTTATTACATGTTATAATGGGTTCGGTATACAGTAATTTCGATTTGTGGTGAGGTTTTTAGGAATGCATATGTACTGTATAACGAGAACTTACTGTACCATGAATATTGGTGAATGCCAGTTTACACACTGTTACAGATATGCCTTTTACAGTGCATGGTAACTCCTGGTGCAACTTTTTTGGTGTTTCAAGGCTATCTGTATGCATGTGCTTCATTGTCAATAGTTTTTTTTTTTTTTTTTTTTTTTTTTTTCTTTCCGGTAAGGCCTATGGCGCCTGTAGGCTCACTTGAAGAGTGTGTAGGAAGCACTGTTCAGCTTCCACCATTAGTGGTGCAGGCAATTTTATTTATAGTGGTACCCATATTAGGGCCCATATCACCACCCAAGCTCATCTTGGGTGTAACCACCTAGAACCTGGGTATCAGGGTGATATGTAGGTAAATTTAAACCACTCGAGAAATGGCAAAGTATTTTAAGGCTGTAAGTGGTGGGATTCGAACCTGCGCGTGGACTTCTGCCTGATCCCACACTCACCACCTTATAGGCAATATGTTTATTCCAACTGCCTGAAGCCCAAAATTCTGTGAATATTGTCTCAATATTATCTTAACCAACAGAATCATAACATTTACAGGAACAGTTACAGGGTGGTTCATCTTCATACTTAGAATAATTTTCCCCGTGTGACGTCAGATATATACCCCCATCCAAGATTATGTTTCTTTTGGCAACATTTTTTTTTCCAGTCAGTCTCATTTCTGGGCCTCTCACACTCCCAAGGCTATTATTAGTCACTGCTAACTTTGCTGGTGAACAAAAGTAGCCTAAAGAAAGGAAATTTTGTCAAGGTAATGGAGTCTTGCAATCAGTATGAATGATGCAGGAAGACTCAGGCACACATTTGCATTTCCACTGGCTGGGAATGGAAAAATCTTGAGTTATACCATTATATTTTCACTTTATAAACTTGTATTTTGAACTTTCAGAATATGTTCGGTACCATTTGAAAGAGTTTGAATTGCCCTATCTGATGTATGCAGTAACTTAGTTTCTACTTGGGTGTTGCTTATCTCACTATTAGAGATGTACCAATGCATTGGCCCATTTAAGGAATATCGGTATCGGTATCAGCTTATTTTCTGCCGATACTTCTGATATTTGTAACGTCATGTATCTCACTCAGCAAGTTGTTTTGTTAAGCAGAATTTGGATGTTTTATTGTGATAAAATAAATTGCTAATGTCAAATTATTTTGTATAATATAGTGTATTGAGTCCAGGGTGCATAGTAATAGAATATATTTTTTGCTAACTAGTCATCATCATGTATGAGACATGTTGGTGTGCGTGTGTGTGCGCGCTTGGTTGGCCGGGTATGCGGATAGATGGGTGGTGTGTATTTGTATTGTATATAAACAGGCACACAACAGTCTACTGCTGTCACGAAAGTTTCATCAGTAGTGTAAAATTGTATCTGCTATGATGGCGGGTATTGCACTACCCTCTATCCCTGTGGTTTCTCTGCATGGAATACTGTAAGTGAAGGAAGGTTAGGACAGCTCAGTGCACCTACTAACTGGGTTTATGCACTGGGGGATGTATGTTGGGTTATTGCACTAGATGTCTTTAAGTTTTTTTTTATCCACAAGCTATCAAAATTGTTGTCATTAAGTAGTTAGTAATTCCTCTTGTCTTTCAAGGAGTAAAATTAAAAAAGAAATAAAATTGCAAACCAGCTTTTTTTTATTTTATTTTTTTTCCGGGGGAAGAGGGGAGTCAGGTCATCAGGCAGGGCATGGATTATCAGCCTCACCCTGTGGGCAAGTACAATTTAGTTTTACTATAGCCTAGCAATGCCCTACCCTGGTTGGTGTGCTACCCTGGATAACATAAGAGATAGAAGAATACTTTTAGTTGGAGACTTCAACTGCAAAAAAGTAAACTTGAGAGAGATGGAAGTAATGGATAATGCTGGGCAGTGGAGTGAGGAAATGTTACATTTGGTTATGGTTAATGCTTAGTGGGTGGAGGAGTCAATAAGGTACAGGGGGGAAGAACACTCGTTGCTTGACCTAATATTCACAAAGAAACCAGAGCCCCCTCCAATCACAAAATACTTTATTCCAATGGGAAGAAGTGATCATGTGACATTAGAGGTGCAAATACAGGAGGAGGATGGGATAAGTTACAGAGATGACTCTAAAGGAGAGAGATTAAATTATGCAAGAGCAGATTTTGAAAAATTAAGGATTTTTTTTTGCTGATATTCAGTGGAGAAACATTATGTACGTAAAGACAATACAAGGGAAATATGAAATTCTCACAGAAATATAATGAAGGAGTAAAAGAAATATGTACCTTTTTATAGTTAAGAAAAAAAGAAAAAAACATGCTTGGCACAATGCTAGATGCATACAAACTAAAAAGGCAAAAGATAAAGCTTGGAAGAAACTCATAAAACAGAGAAATGACAATAACAGACCACAATATAGGGATGCGAGAAGTGAATATATTAGAGTAAGGAGAGTGGAAGAAAGAAACTGAGAAAGATGTGGTGAATAAAAGCAAAGATGAACCCAAACTTTTCTATAAGATTATAAATTGCAAAACAAACAAGGAAACCATAGAAAAAATTATTGAAGGAGGGAAGACATGCCAAACAAAGAAGGAAATGTGTGAAATAATGAACAAGGGCTTCAAAATGGTGTTCACTGCAGAAGATTTCACAGAACCTAATAGGAAGTTGCCAAGGATTACAGAGAATCGCGGTGCACAAGGAGGATATTGGAAGATTATTGGATAAGTTGGATGTCGGAAAAGCAATGGGGCTATATGGTGTATCAGGCTGGGTGTTAAAAGAATGTAAAGAGCAAAAGTTCAATAAATGAAAGGAAAGTTTCACTAGAATGGAAGAGAACAAACAATACCAATATTTAAAGAAGGAAAGGGAATTGAACCACTAAACTAGAGACCTGTGTCGCTTACAAATGTTTTGGGGAAAGTCATATCAAACACAATTTGGGTTCAGGACAGTATGGTCATGTGTATTAAACTTATTAAACTTCTACTCAACAGTTATTGCAGGACTGGAAAACAAAGACGGATGAATGGACACAGTATACCTGGATTTAAAAAGGCTTTTGATAAAGTCCCTTAAGGAAAACTACTTTGGAAACTAGAGAACATAGAAAGACTATGAGGAACTTTGCTAGAATGGACAAGAGATTATTCGTAGGATAGGGAAATGAGAATTGTGAATAGAGATTCATACTCATCTTGGGGTAAAGTAATAAGCTTAGTGCCACAAGGGTCAGTGTTAGCTCCCATTATGTTTCTAGATTTATGTAAATGACATTCACATTGGGGTAAATAGTTGTATTAATTTATTTGCTGATGATGCAAAGCTGCTAAGAGTTATCAAAACCAAGGAGGAATGCCTGCTGTTACAGGAAAATATAAACAAAATCTATGAGTGGAGTAGGAAGTGGAAATTGGAGTTTGATGCCAAGAAATGTCAAATAATGGAACTAGGAAAGAGCAAAAGAAGACCGGTATGGAACTATATGATGGGAGAGGAACAAATAATAAAGACTAAAGAGGAAAAAGATCTGGGAGTGATTATACAGGAAAATCTGAGCCCAAAAAAATACATAAGCAAGATATTTGGATTATAAAAAATGTTGACTAATATAAGAGTGGCATTTCAATCATGGACAAAGATATGATGAAAAAAATCATCACAAGCATGATACATTGAAGGCTGGAATATGCACCAGTGATGTGGTCTCTGAACTCTGAAAAGGATATGAAAAAATTGGAAAATTGATACAGAAGATTGCTACAAAGATGGTGAATTAAAGGACCTAACATATGAAGAACTGAAGGAAATCGGACTACCAACCTTACAAGATAGAATAGACTGTGGGGACCTAATAACAATGTACAAGATAGTCAATGTCATTGAAAAGATAGACAAGGAAGACCTGGTGCTGGTGACGGAAGATGGAAGGACAAGAGGACATGTAAAGAAGATTAGGATGAGGCAGTGTGAAGGATATTGGAAAATACAGTTTTCCACACAGAATGGTGGAGAAGTAGAATGCATTGAATAATGAAGTTGTTACAACACATGATGTTCATACCTTTAAGGAAAAATTTGATAAATGGAGAAATTTAGACAGGACACTTTAAGCCCTGCTTGAACCCTGTACAGTACAACTAGGTAAACACACACACACACACACACACACACACACACACACACACACTTGTAAAGATGATAATAATAGTAATAAAACAGTTTATGAGAAATGCATCATTGTGTAATAAGCAGTTCGATTGCTGAGTACAATGGACACTCGGTACTTGGACTCAGTTTGTTCCAAATGAGTATCAAAAAGTTTGAATACAGATGCATATAAATCAAGTAATTCACTCTAACCTTAGCAAAACCTTAAGATTACAAAAATTTCAATTGAATATTTTACAATTTTTATTTGTACTTATCGTAAACAAAGGCTAGTGAGGGATAATAGAAGAGGAGGGGGGAAGGGTGTGGAGGAGGAGGGAGGTTATTTGTTGAAGGACGAGTCACCATCCATAAAAACATCTGGTAACTCATTTCTTAGTGTGATTTCTGTACCCCAACTAGTGAAGGCTCACTAAAACTGGCATTCTCACTAGATTCCTTATTTTCACCACTAATAAGCTTCTTGATGCCATTGTAAGTTACTACATGAAAAACTACTGTCAACACTGGAGAATGTTGTTCTCACGACCGCAATGGGACTAGGGATGTGGCTTGGTATTGGGTATACCAGAATACCAATACTGTAGCTTCTGTATTACTGGTATCAGAATGGGATAACTGGTGGTGGCAGGGAGGGAGAGATCAGAGCTTTGTTTCCAACCACATATGCAGACATTCAAACATCAGATATTTTTTCAAGTACCAAATCAAACTTTTACATTTGTATCAAAAAGTTTGACTTCAAAGATATTCACGTATTGAGTCTTCACTACACTGATAGTGATGTCTTTTTATCATTAAGAGGGGAAGAGAGAGAGGGCATAATAGCCATTTGAAAAAACTGGCAGGACTGTATTTCAGGGAAAATGAGATGCAGTTGGCATGTACTTAAGTTACAACAGCAGAAGCAAAACGAATAAACCTCTCTTCACTATGAATATCTCCCTTCTGCTTGGAGCCTTCTCACCACACAGCATGTCACCATGCCTAAAAATGTTTCTTCATTTTATGACAATATATTTTATTACCTCAACACACCTACATAATATGTAAGTTTGTTTCCATTTTCGCTATAACTAAAATACAGTGGTGTCTTGGAATACTAACTAATCTGTTCAAAATTTTGTTCTTACTCCAAAGCATCAAAATACATGTATTCTTATGGAAGAAATTATAATTCATTCCAAACCACCTCCCAAGACAAAAAAAAAAAATTTCACCTAATTTGTTACTTTTTGCATACTATTACTATATATAATAATACTACTGTTATGTTATAACTATAAAAGATAGGAAAATAAAGCAGGAAAGTAAGCAAAATATAATATAATGAAAAATCAACTTCTCGTGGTCAGAAACGAGCGTCACCACATCCTCCTCATGTGACTCCATCAAGCCAGCACCACACGCTCTTATATAAGCCAATAAGTTTTTCTTTAATATACTGCATTCATTATGGAAAATAAATCAGGGAAGTAAGCAAATTGTAATATGAAAATTCTATTTCTTTGCAGTCAGAAACAAGCGTCAACACATCCTTCTCAGCCAACTCCATCAATAACGAGATAAAAATAACGATTCCATTATTGTCATGCATCATGATAAGTTTCTGAACTGCTTCTTTATCCATGGAAATACATGTATATCTTATATCTCACCAAGAAATACATAGAAAATGATAAAATACAGCATACTGACATTAGTGCTTTCACCATCTTCACGCTTGGTGCCCTCACACCTCCACAAATATATCCTTGTAAAAGCTGATACATGATTGGCTAAGTGTCCAACATCTTGAAAACAATGGGCCAATTACAATTGTAGCCTTGATATATGACAGATAGCCTCAAGCATAAACAAACTGCGGCATAATGGAGCGCATACAGTCCAGATATAAGATATATCTGGATCGTGGCTTCTGAAGCGCCACGATCATGCCTTACAGCTCTAACATAAGAGCCATGATCGTGCCTGATGGGCTATAATGGTTAAGGCTTTTAATTCATGAGCTGGATACTCTCTCTTCCACTCGGATCTTGTAGAATCTTCCATACGTCTGTCTGTATGTCTTGTGACCATTTATGCTACTACGCTTGGCAGATTTTAATAAATAAAAAAAATAAAAAACTTATTATCCGCGGCACTACAAAACAACAACCAAACAACTGCAAACAACATTTCTGAGGCACTGAGGCAGCATGGTGCCCCAGCATGCAGTCAGCTGATCGCGCAGTACTGCGTGCAATCTGTTAACCGCATTTGTTATTGTTCGCACTCCAAAGCAAAGTTCATCCTCCAATGCAATAAAAAAAAAAAAAAAAAAATTATTCGTAGTCAAAAGCATTTGTACTCCAAGTACCACTGTATTATGTAGTAGTAAATATACATGTAATTTCTTCTCTCATTAAAACCACTACTTTACCCTGCTTGTAGAGACTTTCAAGTCATAATACATCCTGCTTGTTTATATTTGCTTCCCCAAACTGAGGTGCATGGTGGATAAGGTGGTGAGCGTGGGGTCGGGCAGACGTCCACGCATAGGTTCGAATCCCACCACGTACAGCTTTAAACACTTTGCCATTTGTCGAGTGGTTTAAAGTTACCTATAGTCCGTTCATCCAAAGAATCCAGGCCGAAACTGCAGTTTGGTTGGCAGCCCTATACCCACCCCTGCCGCCACTAAACCTTCCCGACACAAATTTTCTTCAAGTACATTTATTTTTCTTCACTTAACTCAATAGATATACAAGTTTATAGCTTGAAGAAAAATAAATGTACTTGAAGAAAATTTAAGTGTCGGGAAGGTTCAGTGGTGGCGGGGGTGGGCAGGGCTGCCAACCGAATTAGCAGTTTGGGCCTGGATTCTTTGGATGAACGGACTTTACATGTCACCATAATACTCAGGTTTTAGGTGGTTATACCCAAGATGAGCTTCGGAGGTGATATGGGCCCTAATATGAGTACCACTATAGATAAAATTGCCTGCACCACTAATGGGCGGAAGCTGAACATCGCTTCCCATACACTCTTCAAGTGTGCCTATAGGCGCTATAGGCCTTAACGAAAAAACAAACAAACAAAAAAAAAAAGCTGTCACACCAATTACCTAGAGAGTTTGGGTTTGTGGGATATTGAAGAGAAAGAATTGATAAGTGTGTGAGGACATTTTTAATCAGTTGGTTAAGACAGAATTGAGAAATTTGTGGTGGAAATTTACCATTTTTGCTGAATTGTGAAAAGTAGCCTAACTGGAAGGGATGCCCATGAGGATTGTCCCTGTCCTTTAGAAGTTCATATGAATTGTTATGGAAACTCAAATGAAAGAGTAGTTTGTCTACAGGGATCATTAATATTTCTTATTTGTCTGCAAGGATCATATTTAAAAAAGGTAGGAAGGATGATGCAAATAATTATAGACCAATCAGTTTAACTAGTATAGTATGTAAGATACTAGAGAAAATCGTTAAGGGTAGTATTTGGGAGCATTTATATGAGAATATATTAATTAGAGATACCCAACATGGCTTTAGATCAGGGAGGTCTTGTCTTACAAATTTGCTCAATATCTTAGAATATATTACCAAGGAGTTAGATGATGGAAATAGCATAGATGTTATATATCTAGATTTTAGCAAGGCGTTTGATAAGGTACCGCATAGGAGGCTAGTGTACAAATTGAGACTACATGGGATAGGGGGTAGGTTAGTTGATTGGATTAGTGAATGGCTTTCTGATAGGAAACAGAGAGTAGTATTGAATGGGGCAATGTCTGAGTGGAAGGAAGTGGTTAGTGGGGTACCCCAAGGATCAGTGCTAGGACCTCTTCTTTTCTTGGTGTACATTAACGATTTAGATATAGGAATTAGTAGCAAAGTATCAAAGTTTGCAGATGATACTAAGATAGCATGTGCAGTACAGAGTGAAAAGGACAATTACAGAATACGAGACCTGGACAGGCTGATAGCATGGGCAGACAGGTGGCAGATGGAGTTTAATTCTGAAAAGTTATAAAAGGTTATGCATTTAGGTAAAGACAACACAAACTTTAGCTATGAGATGGAGGGATGTTGGCTAGAGGCAGTAGAGGAGGGAAAGGATTTAGGAGTACAGTAAGGTCCCGGGTTACGTCGGTCTCGAGTTACATCAAACTCACACTTACGTCAGTCCACTATAAGGCAATTTAAGATTTAAAAAATTGAAAATTTATAAATCGTAAAGCGCGGGGTTTATTGTTATTGTTGGCCGCCAGGCGTCACTAGTGGTTATCCACCACACCGCCCACCTCATGCTTGAATACAAAAACACTCTACGTACCTCAGTTCCACCACACCGTCGCCCCTGGCAAGAGTGTTCCTACATCTATCTTAGTATCTTGCTCAATGGCACCAAAAAAAAAACTCCTGAGTGATAGCAGTGATGCTAAGAAAAGGAAAACCATTACGCTACAAGAAAAAATGGACATAATTAAAAGACATGAGAAGGGAGGCAGCAGCTGTGTGTAAGGGAGTGAAGAAGAAAATGGGAAGCCATGACAACGGGGAGGTTGACGACCTTGAGGGCTCACGCACCTATCACAACAATAACAACTCCGGAGCCTTCGCCTGGGCCACACGACACTCGCAGCTCACTTGCACTGTCTGCGCTTGTCTGCTGATCCCTATTGCCCTTTCCTATTGCATTTCCTGCCCCGCTGCCCACGCTTCTATTCCCACCGCACTGCACTACGCTCTCAGCTGTCCACCCTGGGCGTCACAACATTCGACCTGCCCACCCTCCTGGCGGCCTCAGGCGTCCACCCCACTGGCAACATGCAGTCCTTCGCGTTCGCGGCCCTAATCAACAACAAAAACAAGCTTGTGTTTCATATTCCTACATACTTGTAAATAATATAACAATATAACCTTTTACTTATATAACGCTTCTACTCCTACCGCACTCCACAAAGCTCCCAGCTGTCCACCCTGGGCATCACAACATTCGATCTGCCCACCCTCCTGGCGGCCTCAGGCCGCCCCTCTCGGCAACCTGCAGTCCTTCGCGTTCGTGGCCCTAATCAATATATTCCTACATAGTTGTTAATAATATACCAATATAACAATATAACCTTTTACTTACCTGAATAACCATAAAAAATTATTGGTTGAAAACTCGTTAATATGCTTTGAAAGTACAAAAACTCGAGTTACGTACAAAATTGACTTACTTCATGTTTCAGGAACGTAACTGACGTAACTCGGGACCTTACTGTAGTGATAGACAGGACTATGAAATTTTCAAAGCAATGTTTAGAAGCAAGAAATAGGGCAAATAGGATCCTGGGTTTTATAAATAGAAATGTGAGTTATAAAAGTAAGGAAGTGGTGCGTAGCTTATATAATTCCTATGTTAGGCCCCATTTAGAGTATTGCATACAGGCCTGGTCACCCCATTATAGGCAGGATATCAACATGTTAGAAGCAGCTCAGAGAAGAGCAACTAGGATGATACCAGCATTAAAGTGCCTGGAGTATAGAGATAGATTAAAGGAATTAAACATGTTTTCATTTGAGAGGAGATGTATAAGAGGGGATATGATAGAGTTATTTAAAATGTTCTCAGATACAAACTACATAGATGCGAGATCTTTCTTTACCTTAGAAGAGGGGAGTAGGACTAGAAATCATGGCAGGAAGATTAGAAAGCAAGGCTGCAAGTTAGATATAAGAAAATATTTCTTTAGTCATAGGGTGTAGACTTCTGGAATGCATTGGCAGAGAGGGTTGTAAATAGCACTAGTTTGACAATGTTTAAAAACAGATTAGATAAGCACTTAAATTTATTAGATTTATAATTATGTATAGCGCTGCATGATAGTTTTTATAAGAAATTTACAATAGTTAAACAAGACATGATCCCCATTTATGGGGATCACAGATTGTAGAGGAATTCGCTGAAGGACTTAGCCCTGTTAATGGGCCAAATATTTAGAATTAGTATAAAATGTATTGTGTACTTGTAAGTGTATCTTTAAGTACTGATGACGAGGTCGCTGTGCGACTGATACAGGATAACCTGGATGGGCCCTGGTGGCCCTTTGTTATCCTATTATTTATGTTATGTTATATGTTAATAGTTATTTCTTTTATTCTGATCACTTTGAAAAAAATAATAGGAAATCAATTGTTTAGCTATATATAATTTTATTTTATATTTTATACAAATTTTTAATCAATACCACTTCTGCTTTGCAAATATAGATATTTTAGTGGTTTAAAGTTATCTACATGTCACCAGAATACCCAGGTTCTAGTTGGTTACACCAAAGATGTGCTTGGGTGGTGATATAGGCCAGTGCCACCAATGGGTGGAAGCTGAACAGCACTTTCTATACTCTTCAAGTATACCTACTGGTGCTATAGGCCATAACAAAAAAAAAAGAAATAAATAAAATAAGATAAAAAATTATAAATAAAATAAAATAAACAAATTTTAAAGAGGAATAGTGTTAACTTTCTTTTAGTACAATAATTTATTAATTGATGTTCTTGCAGGTTCTGCCTTAATCTCCTCCATGCCTGCATGTGGTGGTGGAGTTGCTGCTCCAGTAGAAGGAGCTGTTGCTGCCCCTGCTGCTGAAGAGAAGAAAGAGGAGAAAAAGGAAGAACCAGAAGAGGAATCTGATGATGATATGGGCTTTGGTCTCTTTGATTAAATAAAATATAATAAAATATACATACATTTGTTTGATGCAACCAATACTTTCCAAATAGTAAATTGTACAGCACTGAAGTATTAGTGAAAGGATGCAATGACTGTTCTTATAAGAGACAAGTACCTCTAAACCATCTAAAGCATACTTCCTTACTTTTATAACTAACATTTCTATTTATAAAACCCAGGATCCTATTTGCCCTATTTCTTGCTTCTAAACATTGCTTTGAAAATTTCATAGTCCTGTCTATCACTACTCCTAAATCCTTTCCTTCCTCTACTGCCTCTAGCCAACATCCCTCCATCTCATAGTTAAAGTTTGTGTTGTCTTTACCTAAATGCATAACCTGACACTTTTTAGAATTAAACTCCATCTGCCACCTGTCTGCCCATGCTATCAGCCTGTCCAGGTCTCGTTGTATTCTGTAATTGTCCTTTTCACCCTGTACTGCACATGCTATCTTAGTATCATCTGCAAACTTTGATACTTTGCTACTAATTCCTATATCTAAATCGTTAATGTACACCAAGAAAAGAAGAGGTCCTAGCACTGATCCTTGGGGTACCCCACTAACCACTTCCTTCCACTCAGACATTGCCCCATTTAATACTACTCTCTGTTTCCTATCAGAAAGCCATTCACTTGTTTGCATAGAATTTTATAACTAACTATTTCACTGCATAGGAATTTCACAGTTTTCTAAATGCATTCAATATGTTTGACTTGAGAAGACCAAACATCACCTGTAGGTAACACATTTTCTTATAGTTATATCTCTGCTGCTTTACTTGTTTGCCCCTTAAATTTCATTATCTTTGAAGCTTAGCTTTTCTGTTTTTCAGTATTTCATGGCTAATGAGGTAAAAGTTTTGTTAACACTCACAGTATTGAGAGAACATTATGTAGTGCCCTATATTCTCTCCTGTCTTCAGGTGTACCTACACAATGTCTTCCAGAAATATCAAAAGATAAGTTAAAAAGTTAGTATTAATATTATGTGTTTTCTTCAGAGTGGGATTGGCAAGCAATTCTGGGATTGAGCTTCAGTGCCCCTCTAGAGCTTCAGGCATCTGCTTGACAAATTTTATTTGGTCCTAGTGTTGGTAACAAACAGCTGAAAGATGTCATAGGTACAACAACCCCTTTTGCTTTACTCTTATGAGGTTCTTAAGTCTCAGGAGTGGACCTTTGATCTCCATATACTTCAAATGGTCACCATGCCAGATAAAATATGCAACCAGAATCACGTAATACACAGGTATATGCACCAGGTCAGCACATTCTGCAACAATAATAGCAGTAACAATCCAGGGGAAATTTTACATCATATCACCCAACAATCTGTAGTCAAACCTGAATGTAGTGATAGTGTTAGGTTTGACTTAGGTTAAATATGTAAACCATGGTCATGATCTTTTTTCTGACACTGAAATTTTTCCTACACTGTTTGTGGTATGATTGCAGAATATGCTTTCCTAGTGCATATGAGTGTGTTTTAATTGTTTCTGGTCATGTGTTTGCCTTTTTCTAGGTGATTTCGATAATTTTCTTCTCAGAAAAGACTTGCTTCCATCTTTCTCTACCTGAAGACCCACTCCCACAAGTACACAAGCTTGTTGGGGATAGAGGGTTGGTGGCATTTTTCCACCACTTTATACTATTGCATTTTATGTATACATAGGGTTTTGTGAAGGTCTGGAAGAAAATAGTAAAAAATTCAGGTGCCAGTTATACTGGAGCATTACCTATGCCATGCCATTCCATGCCAAGCTATGCTGTTGTGTGAGTGTATTTACCTAGTTGTGTTTTACAGGAAAAGAGCTATGCTTGGCTGTCCTGTCTGCATACCTACAGTCATCCAGTTTAGCCTTAAAGTCATGAATATTTCTTGCTTGAACCACTGTTTAATCCAAATTCATACACACTGCTATGCTTCTGTTTGGCAAACTATATTTCTTAATGTTTTCTACATGCAGTCTTTTTCTTTTTCAATTTCATGCAATGTCCCCTTATATTTCTTGAGTCCCACTCCAATAGGTCTTCTTTGTCAATTGTGTTCATCTCCTTCCATGCCCTGTATATAGATAGCAATTAGGTCTCCTCTTTCTGTCCTCTGTTGCAATGTTGGAAGTTTTAATATATTTAATGTGTACTCATATGTTAGGTCTCTCAAACTTGGAAACATTTACGTTGCAGCTCTTCGAATCCTTTCTATCTTCCTTAAATCTTTCTTATTATCTGGTGACCATATAAGTGTAGCATATTCTAGTCTAGGGTGAATCATGTATTCTATTGGTTTTCATCATGTCTTCATCTATAGGTAAATGCCCATTTCTTAGTAACTTATTTATTTTCCCAACTATATTGTTCACATGTTTAAACAGTGATGAATCATTATTTATTGTAATACCTAGGTCTTTTTTCTCTTGTTTTCTGAATTTTTCATCCTTCCCATAGTATAAGATCTTGCCTGCCATCTTATGCTTTTCTCTAGTTCCATCACTGCAGTTTTTTGCATTAAATACCCTTTCCCATTTCTTGCTCCACTCATGTATCTTATTCAAATCATTTGTAGCATTTCACAATCCATGTCATTTTCCACTCTTTTCAGTAAGTAAATGCATCATCTACAAATAAGCTTGTAACTGTCCACCTCATTAATAATATCATTGATATACACTATGAACATTACAGGGGCTAGAACTGTTCCCTGTATATATATATATATATATATATATATATATATATATATATATATATATATATATATATATATATATATATTATGTTATAATTTTTCTTTTATCAAAGACAGAATCAATATGAATGCAGGAATATGGCTTTAAATAAATAATAATATAATATCATTATTCTTTAGAAATCATTTGGTTTCCCTTCACTTCAAAAGTTCACAGTGTAAGGTAGAGACTCTTTGTCAGTGCTTATTATCCAATCCAAACCATTCCACCAGTAACAGCCATGTTACTGAAAATCCAGTCCATGTTTTCACTGTTACCTTACACTCCTCCGCAACTGCACCTGCGGTACATACACAGCCAGAGCCACAGACAAAGAGCAGCAGCATTAAGATAACTAGCCTACAAGATGGACATTGTAACACACAGGCCAGGATTTTCATTGAAAGAAAAACTGTTCCAAATCAATTTTACATATATTTCAACTATAGTAAATTACATTAGAATGAAGACAATGAAATTGAAGCGGGACTGAACAAACAACAGAGACACGAGAAACACCCTTAACACTCTCTCCCCACTTAAATCCACCACTCAACTCTACATTATAACAGCCTCCACTCAATGAATATACCTTCCACAAATCTCCCATAAAAACACACTACCCACCTGATCTGAGAGGAGTGGTCACCTCTATCCACCAGCATCACCCTTGCTTGCTGTCATGCGTCCACATCCCACCAAGATCCGAGGAGAGAGTGCCATTCCTTCACTCCCAGGTCGCGTCCTTCCCCAAACCCTACTCAGATCCACTACCCCAAGTACCAATTCACACATTACTATGTACTTTCCTTCCCTACTGTATTCTGCCTTATACATGTACGTAGTACACTTAATGCTAACATTAATATTACTACCATGCACTGAACTCCAAAATCACTTCTCATAAAGTTCCCCCTCTCATTTTAATTACTTGGTATGACAGTTCTTCTTAAGCCTACAGACTCATTCAATGCGCACCCTATCCACCTTGACTCTCCTTAACATACCATCCTTAATGTTACAACATACAGAAGTTTTTCAAGAAAGCTGGTAGTAACAATTAGCTCCAGCTAATAGCTAAGAGCTAACAGTCCCATGTAATTAATGTGATATACATTAAAGGAAAAAGTATACTCTTCCTCTTTTCAAGGCTTTACTTAGTAATAAACCAAAGCTATGTACAGGTGGAGCAGCTAGAGTTACCTGTCTCAAGTGTAGGTCCAGCACTAAGAAGAAAACTTCCATAAAGCTTCATGAAGCTTACACACAATATTGAACAAATACAGTGAAACAACAACTAAACCACTGAACCAATATGCAGATAATAACCGAGTTTAATGAGTTGTATAAACACCACATTTCACCCCATGGAAGAAAAAAAAAAAAAAAATAAATAAATAAATAAGCTCAGCAATAATAAACAAACCTATCACAGGGTTTGCTAACCCTGGTGGAATGCCTCAACTCTTTCAGCAGGCAACTGAAGACCTACAGGCATACTACTGTCTTTGATGCCTTAAGGTCTTCACAATGTGGCAATCTTTGGAGGAGTAGTAGTTCGTTCAGGCATTGGGAACTCCTGTTGTCTTCTGTTGTTTTCCTCTTCTTTGTTTAGATCTCTTGGAGTAGGATCCTTAGTGGAGACAGTAGATTTTTGTCCATCAGAATAGCGTACATAAGCATAGTGAGGGGTAGCACACTCAAACTCTACCTCTTCCACCAGTGGATCAATCTTAGAAGTACGGACAAATTTCCACAGTAGAACTGGTCCAGGCGTAGTAAGCCAAGATGGTAGAGAGTGTCCATTAAAAGATTTCTTAAGGAATGAGAATAATCTTTCAAGAGGAGTTGGTTTGTGGCAGTACAAAGGAACGACTGAATAGTGTAATACGTACTGAATCTAAAACTAGTTCCCATTGACATTCAGAACATCCAAGTGACCTTAAAGTGACACGCACAGTCCTCCATACAGTACCAACTGTTCTTTTGCACTGTGCATTCCCAGTAGGATGATAGGAAGTTGATTGGATTATTACAATGCCATGACTCCTTAAAAATTCTAAGACTTCTTGTGGCATAAGGTGGTGAGCGTGGGATCGGGCAGACGTCCACGCATAGGTTTGAATCCCACCACATACCATTTTGAGGCTATGCCATTTGTCGAGTGGGTTAAAGTTACCTACATGTAACCATGATCTCCAGGTTCTACTTGGGTGGTGATATGGGCCTTAATATGGGTACCACCATAAATAAAATTGCCTGTGCCAATAATGGGCAGAAGCTTAACAGCGCTTCCCACATATACTCTTCAATTATACCTACAGGCACTACAGGCCATAACATAAAAAAAAAAAAAAAAAAAAAAAAAAAAAAGGTAAAGCCAAATAGCTACCCACAAGATACTTTAGGTACACAGAAGTGAGCATTTCACCACAGCTGGTTTGAAAAATCACAACTGGTTAGAATATTCAGTCAATCAGAATACATCCTGCTTCTCCCAACTTTCAAATACTTGCTGGGCATGTCAGTTGCAATCAATCAATGCAGTTCTTAGGACACTGTCTGCTATTTTGGAGTGCCTTTCTGTCATTGGATCTCCCATAGCTGTTGTTGTCAGAGCAAAGTTCTACAAGTTCTAAGCTGTCTATGCACTACTGCTGTTTTAGTTACTTCTTTCCATACCAGAAGTCCACAAGCTCCTACAAAGAGACTTCAGACCTGGCAGAAGCTTTTATCTGCAAACAAGCTATGTGACACACTTAAGGGCAAACGTGCAGATGCATTTGCCACAGAGCTCTATGAGTAAACCAAGGCTCTGTACTACACCCACAGTATCCCTGAACCAAGGAACAAACAGAGGAAAATGGAGGATTTTGTGTTGGAGACAGCTACAGGTTCATGCACGGAGTTGAACAACTCAAACACATTGAAAAGGTTACTTTTCTCTTTTGTGGATAGGATGGATGGCAGGCTAGAGCAAAGATTTTGCAATGTAGATGCATGGCTACTGAAAGACATCCAGGCATGCAGTCCTAACTTCTTAAGTGAGCCATACTTGAATGAACTTCCAAAGCACTACAGAGTTGACCTGAAAACAGACGAGGTTCTGGTGGCCAGAAACTTTCTTGCCCAGAAAACAGACGCTGGATGTCCACCTCAAGATATGCTGTCTGTGCACAACCTCCTTGATTCTGACATGTTTCCCTTTCTGAAGGCAACCATCCAAGTTGCCATAATAGTGTCTGTAAGCAGCTGCTCATGTGAAAGGTTATTTAGTGCTCTGCGTCGGCTGCACTCCTGGCTGCGTCAAACAATGGGTCAGAAAATATTTCACCACCTTGCAGCCATGTCCACTGATAAAGACACCCTTCTGTATCTGAGTCACAACAAAGTGAGTGACTGATTTGCCACCCTTAAAAAGAGACAGCATTCTTTGATGCTTGCACCCACCAAGTAACTGGTGATTACAGCTATGTTTTTAAAAATTATGTACTTGGCTTACTTTGTGACAACACGGATCTTTTTTTTTTTTCATACAGTTTTGCATACAATACACATGGGCTCTTTTAGAGTAAAAAATACAGTATTGAAACAGTATGTGGACAATTTTCATATTTTTCTTGTTGTTAATACTGCAAGCATATGTCCTGTGTTTTCTTGTAGTACCTTATTAAAAAAACAGACTGAAATAGAACAGCAAAGCTATTGGTGGCCTAAAACTTAAATACAACAATCTTTGATGCTTCCACCCACCAAGTAACAGGTGATTGCAGCCATGTTAATTAAAAATGTTCTTGGCTTACTTTGTTACAAGTCATTTTTCTTGCATACTACATGTGTACAGTACTGTAACTATATGTGGACAATTTTCAGTTTTTTTTTCTTGTTAATGCTGCAAACATATGTCATCTATTTTCTTGTTCTTCTTATTGAAATAAAACAACAAATCCATCTGTGGACTAAGATGTTTACACATCTCTGAATGATTTATAATATAATATTTACAACAATAATGTCTACAATATTACTGACAGAAAAATAGTTTCCATATCGTATGATAAGCAAAGCACACTACACTTTTGCAATATAGGAGTGCTACTCAAACTTAATTGATGTAGTTCAGCAGCCTTAGTATTATTTTAGAGTAGTGTTTTGAGAGCTCTGAAGACTGGATGCACTGATATATTATTCTTAGTAAAAAATGTGAAGTTCAATGGCTGTTTCTTATCTCTACTTTTATTGTTTTCACAATAAATACCAGGCAATTGTGATAGTTCATATCACCCATCCCTAATGGCCAGGTGTGGCCTGTAGACCTTGAGTTTGACACCTGTGGTCTAAAAGCTAACATTACCATTACAGTAACAACAGATGACTTACAATATTGCTTTTCAACCATTCAGATTTCTTCAGTGTTTGCTGTGTAATTCTAATACAGTGCCAAAAATTTGTAAGCAAAAAATCTTGCAAGTGCAAAAATTCTGAATCAAGGCAGTTGTGCACAGACAACATATCTTTGTGTGGACATCCAGCCTCTGATTTCCAGGCAAGAAAGTTTCTTTCCACCAGAATCCCCTCTATTTTCAAGTCAACTCTTTAGTGCTTTGAAGTTTCACTTATGCTGCTATCATCTGTGCAGTGTTTCCTGTTTCCAAGTTGCCTGGTAGCTTTTCCATACAGCAACACTGTCCTCATGTGTTTGGGCCATCTCATGCTTACCAAAGATGACTACAGCTTTCTTCCATTTTCAGTTTCAACCATTTAGATTTCTTCTGCGTTTGTTGCGTAATTTTAATACGTACAGTGTCAAAAGGTTGCAAGTACAAAAATTTTTCGCTTGGGCGCTTTGCGCACTCGCATCCTGTGAATCTTCTGGGAGCTAAACTCCCCCTGTTCTTAAAACCTAGTGATGCCCCTGCTCTACACCATTTTGATTCTTCACCTTTTATCACTGTTTTAATTTCTCTGTCTTTTAAGAAGTCTGTTATCCAATCCAGTACTTTTCCCCATAAACTACTCACTTGTTTTTAATTTTCCATAACAATCTTTGATGTGGTACTTTATCAAAACTTCTTTTTAGATCCAAGTAGACACAGTCTGCCCATACGTCCTTCTCCTGGATTATGTCTATTGCTCTAGAAACTCAACAATTTGTGACACAAGATCTTCCATTTCTGAAACCAAAGTGTCATCCAGTTATTGTATGTGACTCTTCTAGCTGTTACAACCATCTGTCTTTAACTAATTTTGTTATTTTTGCAAACAAACTTGTCAGGGACACTGGTCTGTAGTTCAGTGGTTCTTCTTTGTTATCTTCCTTAAAAATTGGTACAATGTTTGACCTTTTCCAGTCTAGAGGGACTTTTCCTTCCTTAAAAAACATACCATGATGTTATGTATTAACTCTGCTGGCTGGTCATGACATTCTCTTAATATCCAATCTGATCCTTGAGCCTTATTCACATCCGAGGTTTTCATAATCTTCCTGATTTCCCAAGCTTTTACATGAATCTTCCTCATTTCTTTGTTCCTGTAATCTAATTGTGTCTCTTCAAACTAGTTTTCTTTGGTATTTCTGCCTGTGATCTTGCATCCATGTATGTGACATTATCAACTTAAATATATCTATTGTTAGCTTCTTTTTTTTTCATTTTCTCATTAACATGTTTATAAAAGAGTTTTGGATCACTTTTGCATTTGTCAACTATATTTCTCATTGTTCCTTTGTTCTTCTCTTAGTGTTTGGATATTAAAGTCTTCTCAATTATTAAGGCCTCCTATTTTTCTCCATCTATTCCATGCTGCTTCCTTCTTCACTTTTGCTATTTTACATCTTATGCTAAACTAGCCTTCCTTCCTCTTCCCCACACTGATTTTTGGAACATATCTTTTAGTCTCCTCATTATAAATATTCATAAATATATCCCACTTCCCTTGTACTTTATTTTCTGTATATAGTTGATTCCACTCAGCTTCTTCAAAGTATTCCATTAACTTTGCAAGGTCTGCCTTCCCATAATTATATCTTCCATTTTTGTGAAGTATTTCTTCAATGACGTCAATCTCTTTCATAAACAATAAGTTGAGCCTTGATGCCTCCTCATTTCCTCCAACTCTTGTAGCTTACCTAATTCACTGTGTCATAGCATTAATTAATCTCCTTGTATGGTTCAGTTCTCCCAGCATACCTCTTTGCAGTTGAAGTCCTCCATAAGTGTGATATTCCTACTTTCTTGCAATACTATTTTTAAACAATTACCAGTATCTCTCAATATTTCTTTATACTCTTCTTCATTCCATGCATTAGTTTTTGGTGGTACATACGCTACATATGCAACCTCTCTTTTTCCCTTTCCCTTTCCTTTTATCTTAATTTTGAAATATATATTGTACTTCTGAGCAGTGTTGTGTGCCCTATGTGTCATGGGCAGTGCATGGACACTGATGCTGCAATAATAGCCATGTGGTGCCAAGGACAAAGAAATGGCAATATTGCTCCTACACTTATTGACTTCAAGGCACATTTTTAGATAATGCTCAAATCCTTGGAAAAGCATACTGTTAATGACCACTGGCTTGCAAAAACTGTGGCCTTGGAACTGTTGTTAAGCACCTCAAAATTCACATGAAGACCAGTGGATTGGAGATCTTTTTGTAGTGAGGTGACTGAGTTCTGGTTTGGTGAGCAAGAACGCTTTGGTGTAGCTAGTGGAGATTGACAAAACTCTTTGTGAAGAGAAAATACAAGAAAGGACACCCACTTTCTCAAATATGGCTCTTTTGTGGGATTTAGAGCCAGTAAGAAATAACTGTGATGCATACAGTTGGACCTGTGGGACAAAAGAACTGTTGTGGGACCCTGTTGCCATAGAGTTCAATCACCAAGTTTTATAAACATATAACCTATAGTATCACACTGTATCAGATTAACTGTAGTATGTGATGATTTCAGATGCCTCAATTTCTCACTCTCTGACATATAATTTGTTGTTCCTTGAATATCTCTCAGTGAAGTGTTCATGTGATTATAATAATTGCAAAATACATAATGTACTATAGAGTACCTAAAAAACATTCTGATGTGCTCATATTCTGTAGGTAAGATTCAAATATAAGAGAGTACAATTAAGAATAAAATTGTCTGTCATTTAAAAATTTTGGCTAGTGTTAATATTAGCTTAATGTCTTTTATCATAGTTCAATGCTGCTACCAATGTCAAGTTAAATGGTTGGACTAGTTCAAATGACAAGGCAGGGGAAAAGAGAGAGGTAAGTAGCAAATAGGTGGCTTGCCTGTGCAGCTGTCTCAGTCAAACTGTTGTCTCTCTTCAGGGTGTGGTCTCTAGCTGCATATCATTGATCTGCCGGAAGAGAAAAAAATGCACTGCATACCAGAGATCGACCGATATGTTTTTTCAGGGCTGATACTGATACCGATTATTAGTAGTCAAGGAAGCCAATAACTGATATATGAAACCGATATTCATTTGCTTTATGTGTGTGTGTGTATATATATATATATATATATATATATATATATATATATATATATATATATATATATATATATATATATATAATATATATATATATATATATATATATATACACAGTAAGTTCTTGTTATATGGTACATATGCATTGTGAAAACCTTACCATAAATAAAAATTACAGGTAACTCAATTTACGCGATAGATGTGTTCCAAGAGGCATTGCGTATATCAAAATTTGCGTAAAACAAACATGTAATTCTCATAAGAAACAATAGATAATAAGGGGGATGCAGGATGTGGTCCCCAAAAATTTGTACAAAATACTCTATTTATTTGGCTAAATTAACATATTTTTATTTATTTTATTTTTTTTTCGTATGAAAGAGGACCAGCCAACTGCAAAAAAAAAAAAGTTAGAAAAAGGCCCACTTGAGTGCTGGCTCTCCAAAGAATACAATAAGTGCCAAAACCGTCAGCCAGAATTAGGGGAGCAAATGCCTCGATACCTCCCTCTTAAAAGAAGACAAGTTGTAGGAATTCGGAAATACAGATGCAGGGAGGGAGTTCCAGAGTTTACCAGTGAAAGGGATGAATGATTGAGTGTACTGGTTAACTCTTGCATTAGAGAGTTGGAGAGAATAGGGATGAGAGGAAGAAGAAAGCCTTGTGCAGCGTGGCCGCAGGAGGAGGGGAGGCATTTACAATTTACATATTTACCATTCTAAATATTATAAGTGTATCTAAAGTAAAGGGAAAAACAAGAAATAATAAAATAAAGTAAAAAATAATAAGAGAAAACAACAAAACAACAAATACGTAAAGAAGACACTCACTGCGTCACTGCCTTCACCACTCCCACCACAGTCAGTCACCATCTTCCTCTGAGCTTTACCACTTTATAAAAAATCCACTTATCAAAAATAACCCCACATGCAGAAGAAGATGAAGGACGTTTTGGGGCCATCTCTGTCAATTATAGGTAGATTGAAGAGATTCTGTCAGTACTCAAGTGCTGGCAGACTGCAAATGAGGCATTAGAAGAGCGAAAGCTGTATCCAAGATTTTTTAACAATGTCAGAGCAACCTCCTACCTCGAAATGGCATTCATGAACCTTAGAGGGACGGTAATGAGCTTGTTATCAGGTTGCTCTCAGGTTGCTGGGAACACCACCTCTCAAGGTGGTGTTACTGTCTTATATATGAATTTATGTTCACAAAACATTTCTATTAGCTTTTTACAAACCTTGCCCCCAAGAAAGGATTGTTTTGTAATGCATAAAGTGAAATTTTGCATGGAATACCAAAAAATAAAGCAGAGATGAGATCGGCCACAAACGAGGCGGAGACTCGAAGCAACTTGGCCGCTTCTTCTTCTTCTTGTGACCCTTTTAGCTTGCGTGTTGCTTTCACCACGATATTTGTTTCTACTCCTGTATTACCTGGTATAATGAATATTATATACACTCATGCCAAGAGTATAACCTCGACTCCGTGGCACTAAGTGATAGTGAATTACTAATGAAATACCGCAGTATTTCATTAGTAATTCACCATCACTCAGTGCCATGGAGTCGAGGTTATCCTCATGGCATGAACGTATATGAATACTAAGATATGATATCCATTATAGCAGGCAATAGAGGAGTGGAAACATAAATATCATGAAAGACAACACATAAGCTAAAAGGGTCACAAGAAGAAGAAGAAGCAGCCGAGTCGCCTCAAGTCTCCGCCTCATCTGTGGCCGATCTCATCTCTACTTTATTTTTTGGTATTCCATGTAAGATTTCACTTTATGCATTACAAAACAATCCTTTCTTGGGGGCAAGGTTTGTAAAAAGCTAATAGAAATGTTGTTTTGTGAACATAAAAGCATATATAAGACAGTAACACCACCTTTTAGAGGTGGTTTTCCCAGCAAACCTGATAGCAACCTCATCACCGTCCCTCCAAAGCATTCATGGATGCCATTTCGTGGCAGGAGGTAGCTCTGATGTTGTTAAAATTTCTTGAATCCAGCTCCTGGCAGCCAATGAGCACTTTTAGGCGGGCTATCAACCTCCACCTGCCAACAGCAACAAATCTTTGTGGATGCTATTTTACGAAGGTTGGTATGTGAGCAGGAGGTTGCTATGGAGGTTGTTTGTACCAACATAGACAACAACCCGATTTTTGGATCCGGCCTCAGAGCTCCCACCTATTGGCCAGCTATGGAACTCTCTAGCCCAAAGTTTAAAATTGCGTCTGGTGCTCAGTTTGAAAATGCGGTTGGGCCAAATCGCGTATAAGCAAAGCGATCGCGCAAATTAAATTAATTATAATATTTTTTTATTGTTATAACAAAAATGCGTAAATCAAACACGCGTAAATCGAGTTACCTGTACTGTATACTGAACACATTATAACATGTAATAGTAGAGAATGCATTCCAGCACGTCAAAAGTCACCCATACAGAAATAAAAATACATGAAAAGTCACAAAAAAAAAAAAAAAAAAAAAAAAAAATGTACTGCGCAAAAGAAATAAACCTTTCACTCGCCATGTATTCTATCAGATGACGTTCCTCCAGAAAATGGGACAGTAGGGATTTCGGCCCTTACTCATCTTCCGCTGAGTGGGCAGACAAGGATAAGATGTTGTCGTAGATGGAGGACTGTTTGGTTTTTCTTGTTTTTTCATCATAGATTTCTTGATAAATCTTGACACTTTTCTTTATGCCATGAGCCACTTTGCTACTCCTGACAGAATTTGGGTCACATTCCTTCAGGGTTTCCAGAGCTTTTTTCGATACCATCGAGACATTCTCTAGCTTGCTCTGTAAGTTCATCATTTGAGAAAAGTTCAGCATGGCTTTCCAAAAGATTTTGAACATCATCATCATCAACTTCATCGAAGCCAACCCTATGGCACAGATTTACTATGTCATTTCTGACTGCACCGATATCGTCTTCAGCAAAGCCTGAGAAGTCATGCGCGCATTCTGGCCATACTTTATTCCATGCCAAGTTCATGGTAGACGTCTTCACTTCGTCCCAAGATGACTTGATGTTATCTCAGGCATGCTTGATGTTATACGACTTCCACCATTCTCTGATAGTGGGCTTGCCAGGCCCATCTGTGCTCTTTATCAGTTGCTACATGATTCGCCGCTGGTAGTAGGCTTTAAATGTCTGTCATAATTATCATTAATATATTTGTGCTTACAATAGACCCTTTAATATTCCATTTATTCATCTAATTAGTAATGCATGTAAGTAATATGTAATGTAGGTAAAAAACATGGGGAGGGGAAGAAATAATAGGCTCCAAGGATGGTCAAGTTAAAGACAGTACTGCGAGTGGTAGGGAGGTGTGGCGTGGATGACGTCATCACCCCTGCTCCCCCGCTCTCAGCCCTGTCAGATGACATGAGCGGATACCATATCTGTGAAATTTTCTTACCATGTATCGAATCGAGGGTAGTAATCTCCAAATACTGTAACAACATTCACAGAGTCTTGCACCACTGGCCCAGACTCTTCAGCAACCTCATCCTCATCAGAGGTTGGAATCCATACATGACCACCAGCTAAATCATTCCCAAGCAGAAAGTCCACTCCTGCAACTGGCAGTTCGTCTGCCACTGCTACCTGAGCCGTAGGAGTGACAAGAGGACATGACAGCGTCACCTCAGCTGTCACGAACTCCTCCACAGTGTTAAGTCCACGACACAACACTGCCTTGCTAGATGTCACCTTCCTACCAGTGACATTTCGGCACACTGACTGCTGTGCACCCGTATCACGCAGTACGGTGACGGGATACTTTGTGCCATCAATCTCAACAGTGCCTCCACACAGGAAAGGACGGCACCAGTCAAGCTCACTATCCTTAGGTGTGGGTGAGGCAACAGGGGGAGGAACAGGGGGGCCAACCTGCTCTCCCTCTTCCAAACACAACTCAGGCACACGCCGTGCCTTCTCACTTCTAAAGCCTGAAGGAGCAGTCAACTCATCACCACGAACTGTCTCAGGCCACACCAACAAGGCAACTGGTTTCTGCGAGGACTTTGGAGTTTCAGCTATTACTAACTTTGGGCAATTGAACTTAAAATGCCCTTTTCCTCGGCAGTGATAGCATGTAGGCTGGTAATCATACTTGGGCGTTCTAGGGGCCGCCTTCCCCGCCGTCCCGTCCTTCGCAGAAGAAGGAGGGTGGGGCCTGGGGCTTTCCCAAACCCATCTTACTGCCGAATCCCGTATATCGCCTAAAGTGGCCTGGAGAGCCCGAGGAAGAACTGCCACCACTCCCTGGGCCTCCCCTAGGACCACCTTCCTTACGACTCCGACTCCCAGGCTGCTGCACAAGACGGTGGGCCAACACATAATCATCAGCCCATGTAGCAGCCTCCTTCAAAGTCCTAAACCTCTTCTCCCTCAACAGAGGTACCAGCTCCTTATCAGCAATATCAATGAACTGCTCCATAACTACTAACTCCTTCAAAGCCTCGAGAGAGTCAACACCCTCGGTTGCAATCCACCTCTCAAACACTTGCTCCAGTGAACGAGCACACTCGAGGTAGGAGTCACTTGCTCGCTTCCTCTTTCCTCTGAATTGCAAGCGATAGGCTTCTGGTCGCAGCTCATATGCCCGCAAGATGTCAGCCTTAAACTCCTTATAATCATCCAGATCATCAGCTGACATTTTATCATAAACTTCCAAGGCTTTTCCCTCGAGTTTATTCGCAACCAAGCCTACCCATCTCTCTCGAGACCAAGCAAACTCCTTGGCTTTCCTCTCGAAGCGAACAAACCATTCAGCCACCTTACCCTCATCAAATTCGGGGACTAGCTGGAGACTTTGAACTAAAGTACGCTCAACACTCTGTTCTCCTCCTCCTCCTCCTACACTACCAACAACTCCAGGCGTACTTATTGCATGGCGAGTTCTCTCCCACTCCAACTCTCTATCTTTATCTGCCCTTTCTCTCTCCATCTCCAATCTCATCATCTCCATCTCTCTAGCCTCCTTCTCTGCTGCTAGTCTCTGAATTTCTCGTCTTTCTTCCGCTTCTCTAGCCCTCTCTTCTGCCTCTCTAGCCTCCTGCTCTGCTGCTAGTCTGTTTGACTCTTGTCTCTCTTCCGCAGCTAATCTCTTCAACTCTCGCCTCTCTTCTGCTTCTATCTCCATTTTCCTCATTTCCAGCTTCAATTGCAGTTCCTCCAGTCTGGCAGCTGACTGGACACTATCAACAATACTGCTGGCTGGACTAGATCGTCGGGAGCCTCCCCTGCTTCCGATACTTCTGCCAGGGCTAATATATCCCACATCACCTTCACTGGGACCGCAACATCCATTATCATGAGACATACGTGCGTCTCCACTGACCCCACGCGCGGCCAACAACTCATCATACCCACGTGGTGAGTCTCGCCGGCTCACACTCGCATCCTCACCCTCCACTGGTGAGGTGAAAAGGCCAGTAACTCCCTCCATGGTGCTCACAGGGACTCGTTCTCACAAACAATAAAATAATATAAGTAATAATACCCCACACAATACACTACACCACTATAAAAGCACTTGGTTGATCCTGGCGAGGTCGCCACTTTATGTTACGTAAGCCACGCAGCTGCGGTTAACTGCTACAGCTCACTAGAGTGTTATTCTGGCAAAATCGCCAACTTTGTTACGGTCAGTACAGTGGGAATTATAAAACACTCCACAGAGTCCCCACTACTATAACTCACAGTCACCGTAACCCTCAGGTTCTTTCAAGGTTGCCAACAGTGTATAATTTCCCCCACTGTAAGGGAATCTCCTTAGCAACTCCTCCTGTACGCAACTAACTAGAATTTATAAATGGTAGATGCTATGTGTAATAGGGCGAGGCCTTAATACCCCCTAGAGCAGGGGCAGGCAACCTTTTTAAAGTGAGTGCCAGATGAGACTCTTGGAAGGAGGTCACGGGCCGGAGTGAAAAACGAAATCTCAGACAAATGCATGGAATACTATAGTAATAAAAGAAAACGTATGCACACACGACTACTACTACAACTACTACTACTACTACTAATAATAATCATAATAATAATAATAATAATGAAATGTAAAGTAATTCAATAGTATAATTTATTCATTTAAAAACTTAAAATTTATTAGAGTTTCTTCTCTACTTTTAGTGGGAGGTCCGCGGGCCGGATTGCATTAATAAAGCCTAGCAGGGTGGCGGGCCAGACGCTAAGCCTTCACGGGCCGGATGTGGCCCACGGGCCGGAGGTTGCCCGCCCCTGCCCTAGAGAAACCGCCCACAAGGACAATTCCACCCACTTCTCTATGAAGTATTAATGCCTCTCCGCACGCCTTGTCCACAGACTGTGATAACTCACAGACCGGAACAACACACGCGGTATATTACTATACATACGATTATCTTACTACAAGTGCTTCCTAACACCTGTCAGACTGACACCCCTAACCTACAACTACTATCATATATGATGTGTACAGCACATCCGGTGATGTACACACAAGACCAGACACCTCCTACGGGTGACAACAGCTGTACACGGAGTCCAGATACTCATCACAGACAAGTCTGGCGGACGACAACTACGCACCACTGGCCGACATGAAGCCTCTCAGCATTCAATAGTGTGCGTGGCTACTACCACTACAATACAGTATACTACTGATACTACACAAAAGATGATGGGGGCACACAGCTGCCCACCAAACCCCACTGGTGACTACAACCACCAACAGCAACAACGGGACGAGGAAATAACGCGTCCCTCCGCGCTGCCACACCCGAGTGGACGAACGCACAACAGGAAATGCAGCCCCAACCGGCCACACTGTCCTTAGGACAACAAGCCCATTGTCCTACACAGCCACGGTCTACCGAGTAACAAGCCAGCTACTCAAGGGAGGGCACAACTCCCAGACTGACGACTAGTGAGCAACAAGAGAAGCCCAACAACACGAATCTCCCTACCCTGTACCAGACCACGAGAGTGCGTGTCTCTCTCCGCTGAAGGCTACCTTGAGACTGTAAACAGTATACTACTGATACTACACAAACGATGATGGGGGCACACAGCCGCCCACCAAACCCCACTGGTGACCACGGCCACCAACAAAACAAACAGGACGAGACAAAGCGTGTCTCTCCTCCGCGCCGCCACCCCACGAGTGGACGAACACACGAGAAATGCAGCCCCAACCGGCCACACTTTCTCAGAACAA